>NW_024870906.1:0-272500 GCF_019054845.1 Dipodomys spectabilis
TTCTTGAGGCAGTTTTCTTCAAATCTTCTAGAAAGAGATCACAGAGTTGTCCTGCCCTGGCGGGACTCCAAGGTGGCTGGCAAGGTGGGCACACAGCAAGGGCAGATACAAAATGGAGATGAGGATGGCATGCTTCCCCCCCCCCCCCCCCGCCCCCCCACCCCCTGCCCCTCCCCCTCCGCCCCCGTCCCCTCCCCCGCCCCCCTTCCCCCCCTCCCCTTCCCTCCCCCGCCCCCCTCCCCCGCCCCCCCCACCCTGCTTTTAGTAAATGAATGGGCCCAGGTAAGCAGTTCAGTGTTTTTTCACTAAAAGCAGTTGTTTTTTTTTTTTTGTTTTTACAAAACGATGGTTATTTTAAGGCGTTGTACAAAGCGGTTACAACTCCACAAGTCGGGGTGTGAGTACAGTGCTTCATTCTCTCCCATTCCCCTCCTTAACAGCAGCTTTGAGTATTTGTGACAGTTATACCAATCACGTAAATCTGAGCAAAAACCGTTGGCAGAAATAAAAGTTACAGGTCTGGTCTGGTGGACCATCAGACCAGCCTGGTGCGCGGACTGCAGTTTTGGGCTGTTCTCTTCAAGATCGGAGGAGGTGGCACTGCCTGTGGGAGGGGTGGTTTGCCTTTGGTCACCTGATGCTTACCTGTGAATCTTGTTCTTTTTTTTTCTGGAACCTGAGGTGATCGCCTGTGACCGTAGATGCGAACACACATGAAAAGTCGGGGTGGCAGGGGTGGGGTGGGAGGAGGTCTGGGGTGGGCAGCTTTTTGTAAACCTGATTGTGATTCTAACTGAGTCCTCCTTATCTTCCCACAGGTTGCACACGGCCCGCCAGAACGGCTGTGTGTGGATTTCATTTCCACAGCATCCTCTTTTGAACAGTTTGGTGAGCAGAGCCTGCTTCCCCAGGTCTGTGCATTTGCATGCTATTTGCATGCCATTTGCATGTGGTTGTTGATACAGGTTGAGGTGTGCATCTATCCTCATCTCTTTTGAAGTGTAATGTTTGGAAAGCCAGTGGCATGGAGGACAGAAGAACACTTTATAATAAACCTATTGGAAATTGTTCAAGCAACTCTTGCAGGAATATTTATAGCTTGAAATGTGTTGTACTTTTCCAGTTTACAAAGAAGCTAGCTGGCTCAGAAGCGGCTTTCTGAAGCGTGACCATCAACGTGGAAACAATGATGTGAACTCCACCACTGTAGAATGTAGAATGTGCAAGTGTGGAATGTGTCCTAGGATGAGTAGAGCTACAGCTTGCTAGAAGAGTGTAAAGGAGTTCGATGATAGACAGATAGATGACAGATGACAGACAATGCCCCTCCCTTACCTGAGTCCCTCACATTCTGTCCACTATGTAAATCTGTCCAATCCAAGTCTGGAAGCCTTAAATTTCTTGTGCTGTGTCTACATGAAGTTCAGAAACCCACTGAGTAAATCTGCAGCTGGTTAATTCTGGTACTGCAGGTAGAGGAACTATAATTACAGTTCTTTGCCAAAGAAGAGATACTTGTTACACCATTGATGATGGAGAGCTTCTGCTTTGCCATCAGCCAAACACTGATGATAAATATAGTTGAAGGGAATGCAGAAAAAGGTTGTGAAAGATTCACTTTTCAAAGGATACTGCTGAAGACTGACGGCTCATGTATGTATTCCTCGCTACTCAGGGGGCTGAGATTTGAGGGTCGTAATTTGAGACTATCCTGGGCAGAAAAGCCTGTGATGCTCTATATTTCCAATTAGCCAGCAAAAAGACAAAAGTGTCAAGTGGTAGAGTGTCAGCCTTGAGCAAAAACGTCAAGCCGAAGTGGCAAATCCTGGGTACACACACACACACACACACACACACACACACACACACACACTCTCACACACTGATGCGGAGTGTTCACCTAAGCCGGGGAAGGCCCTGAGTTTGATACCCATTACTGTTGACAAATGATCCCGAAGACCTCAGAGGAGCACATCCAGGCTACAGTCATGGTTATATGTGTTATAAAAACAGGAGTTGAATTTAGGTATGCATTGTTTTATTTATCATTAAAGAAAGCCACATTGCAAGAGAAGATTTTTATTTAGTTGTTCATTAGCTCATGAGCTGTGGTACAGGTTGTCAAATAGGGATTATGTCTGCAGTGCAAGACTTGGGGGTACTGACTGATAGTGATTCATTCTGCATCTGCTGAGAACAACGATGAGCATCTGATTTTGACTCATGGGTGATGCAAGCCGTGAAAAGTGAGAGTCCATCCACATTACATCCAACGGTGGCGTATCTCCAGTAGGTTCCTTATACGAGACTTTTCCCACCCAGGAATTCTCTAGCTGGGAGAGAGGAAGCAGTTCTCAAACGATTTTAAATCAGGAATGACAAAAGAGCATTTTTTCAATGACATAGGTAATGCCATCAGATCTACTTATGAGGCTGTATGTGTATCACTCAGCTCCTGTACCCAGCCTTATGCCCATTGTCTCTACAGCCTGAATTCATGGCCTGAGGGCTGAATGACTGGATTTTAATATTGAAGATAAGACAGCAATATTTCCTCAGGGTGCAAACTAAGCTCAATGGCAGAAAGTTGGTCTTGTTTTCTTCTTCCAACATTAGATTTTTTTTTTTAACCTCTCAGGGAGAAAAGAATTAAAATGGTGTCTTATTGGGCATATTTTAAAATTACCTCCAAAGCCTGCAATGGAGCATGAAAAACTACTTTCCAAAGAGTAGATTAGGAATCCATTCAGCACTAATGCCAGCCCGAGAGTCATCCCTTTGCCTTCAAGTCTGACTTAGCAGCTGACAGAGGGCTGCAAGACGCCTTCCGTGATCACTCTCCACCACTCCCGCGTCCCCGTTCAGAGCCCAAATACCCAGCACTGTCCCACAGAGCCCGGCTCCCGCTGCCCTGCTTAATAACTTAGCCTGGGGACTTCAAACTCCATACTTAGATAGAAGCACAAAGAAGAAGCTAATCAGCAATGCATGCAATCTGCTGATACACACAAGTGTCATCTGTCCAAAGAGTGAAAGAGTTCAAGCTATCCTGTTACGGTTTGAATCTCAAAACATTGCTAGAAGATTCTTATGTGTAGGACTTGGTTGCCAGCCGAAGCAGGCTTCTGGGAGGCAATTGGATCCATCATGTCTTTAAGTTCATCAATGGATGGATCAACCCATTCATGAATTCATAGCGGAATGAGCTGTTAGGAGGTGGGGCTTGGCTGGAGGTAGTTGGCTGTGAAGGATCTTGTCCTCTCTCTCTGCTTCCTAACTAGGATGAGGTGAGTAGCTTTCTCTTCCCATGATGCTCTGCCTCACCACAAGCCCAGAAACACGGAGCCAATTGCCCAGGACTGAAACCTTTAAAACGTCTCGCTTTTATTGTTAAAATGATGACAAATCTCTTTTGAAATACCTAAAATTAAATACTAGTGCCCCCCCCCTCCATTCCTCCACAAATCTAGCTCCTGGTAACTCCTACTGTTTTCTGTCTATGATTTTGATTACTCCAGGTACCTTACATACGTGGAGTCACATTGTGTTTGTCCTTGGCATCCCTGGCTTTTTCATTTAACACAGGGTCCTTCAGGTGTCTCCCTGTGGTGACAGGATGGAGTTTCCTTTCTTTTTAAAGCTCAATAATATTCATGAATGGTGCGTGTGTAACACCACATTTCATTTATCCCTTCATCTGCCGTTGGGCATTTGGGTTGTTTCCAAATGTGATGTGGACATGACCTCCCAACTTTTAAATTGACAATGTTAATGTGTTCTTTTTTTGTTGTTTGTTTGTTTGGGTCCGGTCATGGGGCCTGAACTCTGGTCCTGGGCACTGTCCCTCAGCTCTTCAGCTCAAGGCTAGCGCTCTACCACTTGAGCCACGGCGCCACTTCCGGCTTTTTTCTTTTTGCTTATGTGGTGCTGAGGAATCGAACCCAGGGCCTCAGGCATGCAAGGCAAGCGCTCTACCACTGAGCCACCTTCCCAGCCCTGTTAATGTGTTCTTATGAGTTAATTACAAGAGAATGGAGATCCACCTCTTCCTACCGTGCCTCCTGTTTCTAGACCAAAGCCACATCGTTGTCAGCTCTTCGTCCATGTCCTCCAGAGGTGGCGGTGGCTGGCTATGTGTTCTGTCATGCAGCTGTTTTTTTAATCTTTTAATTTAACAATGTCTCTTGGAGATCTAAATTCAGGGCATTCTTATTCTTTCTCCCAGCTTCATCAAGTGTCATTGTATGGATGTACCCCACTCGATTTAACCACTCTTACCAAGCGCCATTTGAGTGGCTTCTAAACCCGAGGTTTAGAAATACAGCTGCAATAATGAATGAATAATCTTGTAGAAATGTCATTCTTTTATGTGTGAATACATTTGTGTGATGTATTCCTAGAAACGGAGTCAGTCAAAGATATTGCATGAGTAATGTGTATGTATATAGTCAATTATATATAGAGAGACATCTCTCCATATATATCTCAGAATTACTCATAGATACGTGAGTAGTATATTTAACCAAATTACCCTCTATAAAAAGTAGCTCCAGTTTATGCTCCCATCAGCAATGCCAGAGCGAGCCGGCCTGTGCAACCTTGCCAACAAGTTCATTATGGAAGCTGCTGGTCTTTTCTGATCTGACAGGTAAAGTAGGATGTCTGGGGTCTCCTTGTTCAAGAAGTTCATAGTAGGTTTACATGTGATAGTAAAAACCTATTGTGCTAATAAAACACAGGCTGTGAAGATGGTGCAGAGGGCCCCTTCAACACTCAACTGAGAGGAGTCACCCAGGGCAGTGAGCAGGGAATCTCCTCCAGGGGCCCGAGAGGGGCCTCGGACCCGGGACTGCTGTACTGGCCCAGGAAGGCACGTCTCTGCCAGCAATGTCCAGGGCGGGCTGTCCTGTGTGTTACTTGTGTTTAACAGAGCCACTGCCTTGTGTTTTCCATTCTCCCCATTGCTGAAAACATTTGTTCTTACTTTGTTTATATTTATTTTCTATTGATTGATGTGTGTGTGTGTGTGTGTGTGTGTGTGTGTGTGCATGTGTGTGTGCACTAGTACTAGAGCTGGAACTCAAGGCCTGGGTGCTGTCCCTGAGCCTTTTTTTTTTCTCAAGGCTGGTACTCTACCCCTTGAGCCATGGCTCTAATTCTGGCTTTTTGCTGGTTATCTGTAGATGAGAGTTCCTCAGACTTCTCTGTGCCCAGGCTCTCCGCTCTCAGCCCTCTTTGTAGCTAGGACTGTAGGCGTGAACCACTGGTGCTCAGCGAGCTATGGGTTTAGTAGCTGATAGGCTCCTGAATTCTGAGGGGACTCATCTGGGATTCATAGTCCTGGACTGTGAAATGGGTACGGAAACTCGTCAACGACTGGGATTTTGCCTATCTCCTTGGTAACTGAGAAAGGCTGCTGCACCGTTGGTCAGTGTTCACCGTACTGGCTTTGACTTGTTCTTTCTTGCTTACAGCCTTCTTAAAAATTTTTTTTTTTAGAGCAGGTAAATTTGCCAGCAGCAAGGAATGAATCATGGATTTAGCCCAATCTAGAAGGCTCCAGAAAAATGTCTTGCTTTCCTGATAGAAAGAACATTAACAATTGTTGCCTTCATCCTTTTCCCCCTCTTTCTTCCTTGATGAAGGCACAATGCCTGGAACTTCTGCAGCTATTCTGTCACAATGAGGTGATGGTTAAGGATGAGCGAGGCATGATGTCAGAAGCAGCCTGGGCTTTTGGCCTCAGTGGGCCAAACTATAATTTTGTCTTTCAAGGCTTTATGTGTATATATAGTTGAAGTCTCTTTTATTTCAGCAGCTACTAACACGATTATTTCACTACTTACGCATGCCAAATGGATATGTGCAGATTGCCAAAGTCAAAGTCTTTTATGCTAATGGGATTTTTTTTTACTTTCTTAAAATAGACTGACCAGAGCAGGTCCCCGATCTGAGGTCCCTCTTGCAGCTTACACTGAGGTCACAAACCACCTTCTTTTCTGTGGCAGTTGTGAAGAACTGTGAAGGGTCTAGACTTAGTGCACCACAGTCATGGACACTACCAAAGACACAGACTTCTAGGTCAAAGACAAAAGACCCAATTAGTCATGACAATAACCACGGACATTTATAGCAGTGTCCGAGGCCTAGGGGCACAGAGACATTCAGTGTCTGCAGAGACAGTGGAGTGCATTTCAAGAGGAACCTCAAGCTTAATGGACCTGAAACTCAGGTAATGGTGTCACCTGCTGACTCTAGCCTTGGAAGAAGGCACTGTCTCCATGATACTGGATGGAGAACCAAGCTGCCCGCCCTTCACTGTGAGGAACCCTAGTTTTCTTCTTTCTCTAAGTCTGATAAGTTTAGAGACACCTTGAAGAGCTAGCTTGGAACCCTTGCTATAAGACCTACAGAAAGGTAGGAAACCCAGGAAATTTGTCTCTTAACATCAGACTTCATCCCTAGTTACAAATAATAGGAATGGCTTCTGGCCGGGATAAGCAGAAGCAAGAACGTGTTGGAACATGACACAACCAGCTGGTTCTGGTGGCTCATGTCTGGAATCCTAGCTACTCAGGAGGCTGAGATCTGAGCATTGCAATTCAAAACTAGCCTGGGCAGGAAGTCTAGGAAACTCTTTTTTTTTTTTTTTTTTAAGTTTTTTTAATTGTAAAAATACTGTACAGAGGGGTTACAGTTACATGAGTAAGGTAACGAGTACATTTTCTATGGAGCATTGTCACCTCCTCCTTTGTTTTCCCCCTACCATCCCTTCCCTCCTCAACTCCTCCCTCCCTCCCTGAGTCTAGGAAACTCTTATCTCTAATTAAACACCTTAAAAAGCTGGAAATGGAGCTGTGGCTCAAGTGGACAAGTGCGAAAGAGCTTAGTGACAGCACTCGAGCCCTGAATCCAAGCCCCAGGACAGTAACATGTATACCCCAGAGCCCCTACCAAACAAACCAGCAAAACCCCAAAACATGGCACAACCATTTTTTTTGCATAATATCTATGCAATTTGGACACACTCTTAAGTAGGACTCAATAATTCCATTTCTTAGACTAAATCCTCCAGGAACACTTGTGCGCACAAGCTAGGAGATACACACAGGGGCTCCACAGCAGTTCTGTTTATATTAGCATAGCACTGGGAAGAACTCACAAATGAGCCTGCAGGGGGAATGTCCAGATTGCGGTGCCTTCATTCAATGGCATTCTATAGACACAGCCATTAAAAACACACAAACCAAAAAAAAGAGAGAGAGAGAATGAATTTGTAGCCACATCGATCATCCCAGGAATCCATAATTGTAAGTTTGAGCGAGGAAGCCGGGAGGATGCGAAAGCATGCTGCCATTTAGATGCAGTTGAAGACTCTACACGATGATGACCGTCGAGCGCTTGGGCTTTCATACACATGTAGCGAAGCACATTGAAGAATATGAAAATGGTTTCCGTTCAGGGCTGGGTGCTGTCTCTCTGGGGGGAGGCAAGTGGGATTTAACGGCTTCGCTAGACAGAGCTTTTACGTTTTACTGTCTGCACACACGCTACGCCTGGCATTTTACTCACGAAATTCAAGCTTTAGAAACACAACATTGGCTACTCACTGGGATGGGAAAGGCATGCAAATCAGGCCTAAGAGACAGAATGGCAGTGTATCTCCGAACGCAGCTGGGCTGGGAGGGAAGAGCTGTCATCCTCTGCGGCAGTGCCGCTGCCGTGGCTGTTACCTTAGGTCAGCATTGCACAAGGTCCTTGCTTCTCACTCTCACACCTGCTCCAGGTTCCAGGCGGATGGGGAGGGCGCATCACCAGCCCGCCGCTGAGGGAGCCCCTTTAGTGGGGAGCGTACCCTGCTTCTTACTAAAATTCATAAGGCTGTATAGACCCCACATGTTGGGAAAGAAGCTCAGACTCTCTGTTCCTTCCAGAACACTGGAGATAATAGTGAGAAAACCTTCACTGCATGTGATCAGGCAGAGCTGAGAAAGAAGACGTCTGATGTGGAGAAGCCAGAGCCACAAAAACGCGGAAGCGATCTTTTTCTAATATATGGGAGGGGGGTGGGTGTGTGTGAGGGATTTGAGATAAAAATAATATGAGCTAAACTCCCTGGTTGTAAGGAGTACTTGAAGCTTAGTCTCTGTGTTCATGACTATTCCCTAATAGTTGTTTTTAATTAAATCAAAACACTCTCCCGTGTTGGACCATACACTCCGCAGCTAAGGGCCGTCCTTTCCTGAGAAGGAGGCCATGTTTGCTAGGAAAGCTACGAGCATTTGTATCAGAGGCCCTGAGCTTCAATCCTGGGTCCATTACTAATCAGCTCACTTACGTTTGATTTATTTCCTTGTGAGTGTTTTGGTTTTGTGTGTGTGTGTGTGTCTGTGTGTAGGCTCACGTGCGCGTGTGTGTGACAGTCGTATGTCTGTGTGTATGCTCACGTGCGCGTGTGTGTGACAGTCGTGTGTGTCTGTGTGTATGCTCACGTGCGCGTGTGTGTGACAGTCGTGTGTGTGTCTGTATGTATGCTCACGTGCGCGTGTGTGTGGCAGTCGTGTGTGTGGCAGTCGTGTGTGTGTGTATGTATGCTCACGTGCATGCGTGTGTAGCAGTCGTGTGTGTGAGCGCGCGTGTATGGCAGTCATGTGTGTGCACACGTTTGTGACAGTCATGTGTGTGCATGTGTATGCTCACGTGTGCGTGTGTGGCAGTCATGTGTGTGTGCGCACGTGTGTGTGTGGCAGTCGTGTGTGTGTGTCTGTGTGTATGCTCACGTGCACGTGTGTGTGACAGTCGTGTGTGTGTCTGTGTGTATGCTCACGTGCGCATGTGTGTGACAGTCGTGTGTATGTGTCTGTGTGTATGCTCACTTGTGCGTGTGTGTGGCAGTCGTGTGTGTGTGTATGTATGCTCACGTGCATGTGTGTGTAGCAGTCGTGTGTGTGAGCACGCGTGTATGGCAGTCATGTGTGTGCACACGTTTGTGACAGTCATGTGTGTGCATGTGTATGCTCACGTGTGCGTGTGTGGCAGTCATGTGTGTGTGCGCACGTGTGTGTGTGGCAGTCGTGTGTGTGCGTATGTATGCTCACATGCATGCATGTGTAACAGTCGTGTGTGTGTGCGTGTGTGGCAGTCATGTGTGTGTGCATACGTGTGTGTGGCAGTCATGTGTGTGTGTGCGCGTGTGTGGCAGTCATGTGTGTGCACACGCGTGTGTGGCAGTCATGTGTGTGCACACGCGTGTGTGGCAGTCATGTGTGTGCGCACGTGTGTGTGTGGCAGTCGTGTGTGTGTGGCAGTCGTGTGCGTGCACGTGTGTGTGTCAGTTGTGTGTGTGCACGTGTGTGTCAGTTGTGTGTGTGCACACGTGTGTGTGGCAGTCGTGTGTGTGTGTGCACGCGCGTGTGTGGCAGTCGTGTGTGTGCACGCGCGCGTGTGTGGCAGTCGTGTGTGTGTGTGTGTGCGTGTGTGTGGCAGTTGTGTGTGTGCACGCGGGTGTCAGTTGTGTGTGTGCGTGTGCGTGTGTGGCAGTCATGTGTGTGTGTGCACACGTGTGTGTGGCAGTCGTGTGTGTGCGCGCATGCGTGTGGCAGTCGTGTGTGTGTGCACGCGCGTGTGTGGCAGTCGTGTGTGTGCACACGCGCGTGTGTGGCAGTCGTGTGTGTGCGCGCATGCGTGTGTGGCAGTCGTGTGTGTGCACACGCGCGTGTGTGGCAGTCGTGTGTGTGCGCGCGCGTGTGTGCGCGCGTGTGTGGCAGTAGTGTGTGCGCGCGCGCGTGTGTGGCAGTCGTGTGTGTGCACACGCACGTGTGTGCGCGCGTGTGTGGCAGTCGAGTGTGTGCGCGCATGCGTGTGTGGCAGTCGTGTGTGTGCACGCGCGCGTGTGTGGCAGTCGTGTGTGTGCGCACGCGCGTGTGTGCGCGCGTGTGTGGCAGTCGTGTGTGTGCACACGCGCGTGTGTGGCAGTCGTGTGTGTGCGCGCGTGTGTGGCAGTCGTGTGTGCGCGCACGGGCGTGTGTGGCAGTCGTGTGTGTGCACGCGCGCGTGTGTGGCAGTCGTGTGTGTGCACGCGCGCGTGTGTGGCAGTCGTGTGTGTGCGCGCACGCGCGCGCGTGGCAGTCGTGGGTGAGCTTCCTCTGTGGCAGCGTGGTGAGGTGTCCTCTAGCAGGCGCCCCTGTGCCCTCTGGACTTCACAGTTGCCCCTTCTCCAGGTTCAGGAGCCATCTCTTTGCGTCAATGGGGCGTCAGGTGTGCGCTGTGCTCCAGGGGCTGGAGGTGGCCTGCCCTGTCCTGGGGCCGGCAGCTGCAGCAGGAAGGACTCATGAGTCCCTGGAGCGGGAGCGGGAGCGGGAGGGCCAGCACAGGGAAGCAGTGCCAGTGAACAGCGCTGCACCCCGACCCTCCCGAGAGCCTGACTCCTGCCCCCCAGTCCCTACGGGTTTCTTAATACAGATGGTCAGGTGATGACTTTTCAAAAGGTTATTTTATCAGCGTATTTTGAGAACATGGCATCCCTACATATATTTCTCAACGCGTTCATTCCATAGTGTTACGTGGTGGTGGTGGGGTTTCCTCAGTAGGTTTTTTTTGGCGGGGGGGCTGCTAAGAATTAGTCAGTTCCCTATTTGAATTTCCTGCTTGATCATGACTGAAAGAACTTCCACTAAGCTGTAATCGTGAGGACAGCAGCAAAATGACTGCAGTAACAGTCTCAGAAATCCAGCGGCTCAGAATCACCTCTGAGGGAACTTCAGTCAAGGCTGGAGTGTGGGGGAACCCCCTGCCCCCCTACCCTGCCCCTGGGACTGTGGAAAGGACTGTGGGGCCCCGTGGATTCCAAAGGGTGATGCTGGGTTCTGAGTGGGAGGGGTGGAAAGAAGGGAAGACATGGACTTTGGGCTGTCGGAAAGAGGCAAGGCGGTGGGCTGGAGTAGCTGGCGAGCTGAGGGAAGCAGAGCTAAGATCTAGACAAAGCTCTGCGGCCATGAAGCAAGTTTGCCGTGTGAGATCAAAGATTCGGGAGATCTATACCACTCTTTTATGGCACTTACATGTATGCACTGGAGGACTAAGACAATTAAGTGTCTACAGGCCTGGATTCTGAATGCTGGACAGAGAGAGCAAGGATGTGGGGACCATCATTTCAACGTTTTGATTCAAAACCTTATCCAAAGTCAAAGGGGTGAAAATCTGTGAAGTTGGTGGCTTTGGTGGCCCACCAGTGTTACAGTGGGTAGGGGAAGGAACCGGCTTGGGGCACCTACCTCTGAGTACTGCTGGGCTGTGGGAAGTGCCTGGGCTTCCTTCCCTCATACAGAGGGACAAAGCTCTCCTCAGTGCTTACGAGTGAGTTCGTTATCGTGACCGTCGGGCATTCTCCAGGTGATTCTTTAGAGAATTCACGATGAGCTTTTGTGTTTCGTCTGCACTGTGCTGGGTGTGATGGAACTCGGTAGCTGTGGTTGGGCTTCGTGGGCATGCTTGAGCTTTGGCAGTCAGGACTGAACTTAGTGTTCATTGGTATGGAAGGACTTAGGAGTGACTGAGCTTAGCGGGTATGCTTAGTTTGGATGGCTTGGAAGGTATGGTTCTAATGTTGGTTGATGTGGTTCAGCTCCGTAGGGCAGTGGAGCAAGGGAAAGAACGAGGAGCTACAGAGAGAATGAGGAGCCGCCAGCGAGACCTCCGTGTTCTTCAGCCGCAGAGAACTTGGATGTAGAAAACAAAATTATTTTGGGGAATGTGAGGAAATGCCTGGAAAAATTGAGGAAACATCCCTAAAGCTTTCCCCAAGAACCCCAGCCCCCAGCTTTTGGGTGTCCCCCATCTCTGAGAGCTCTCCCCGGGTCATTCCGGAGGGTGCTGCTGCCGGGCTCCCTCGGTACTAACCTGTAGATCAGGACTGGCTCCTCCTCGAGGGCAGATGTGATGATGGAAGACTCACTGTCCTGCGAGTCTGCGCACTCTCCAGTGGGCGTGGCTTCCCGGGGAACTCACAGCAGGACAGTCTCTCCTGCAGTCTGCCCTTAAAAGATAATGCCTTCAACGAAGATCCTCTTGTCACCAGGAGTTTTGACTCATCATTTGGGTGCACGGTGGACGAAGGAGCACTTCATCCGCTGGGTTTTGTCAGGTAGTTTCCTCGGTCTCTGTTGTCTTCATTCCTCGTCTCTGCCTCTGACATTTCCTGTCTCTATGCCTGTTTCTTCTGTTTCTTGCTGTATCTTCTATTTCGTCTTCCCCCTTTCTTTTTCCTCTAAAATTCTTGCTGCCCCCGTACGTCTATCCTGTCTCTCACTTTCTTAGATGCTCTCTCTTTTCTCAGTATCTTTGAGTCTTTGTTCTCTTCTTTTCCTTCTCCTCCTCCCCTCCCCCTCCCCCTCCCCGTCCTCCTCCTCTTCCTCCTCCTCCTTCATCAGTCATGGACACTGTCTCTGTACTTTTCTGCTTAAGGTTAGCACTCTACCACTTTGACCCACAGCTCCACTTCTGTTTTTTGCTAGTTGATCAGAGATATGAGTTTCCCCACCCGGGCTGGCTTTGAACCGCGATCCTCAAATCTCAGCCTCCTGAGTAGCTAAGATTACAGGCATGAGCCACTAGCACCTGACGCTGTGTCTCTACCTATCTAACTTCATATTGCT
Organism: Dipodomys spectabilis; assembly: GCF_019054845.1. Lineage (NCBI taxonomy): Eukaryota > Metazoa > Chordata > Mammalia > Rodentia > Heteromyidae > Dipodomys > Dipodomys spectabilis. The sequence continues at coordinate 12,654 of NW_024870906.1, forward strand.
GTAAATATTATCCAATGCCCACGGGTTGGAGACTGATAGGAAGTCTCTGTTGAAATAATTGCTCGGACTGAAGCTTCTTCTTCCTCAGTATTTTTCTGTGGGGACAAACTTTGTCTTGGTGCAGCACAGGTACAACCGCCTTCATTTTCCAGCTCATGTAGCCCGGATCTTCCACCTTCTTCAAGGAACCAGAACGAGAGGCCGTCCCTTGGTCTGGGGCCAGGGAGAGAGAGCTCATTCTGGGGAAGCAAATCCAGAGCAATAGGACCTTGCTGCTCAGAGACAATTATGCTCTGGGAATCTGGAAAGAGCAGTTCAGTAGGGAGAAACATCTTCATTTCAGGTAGTCAGACTTTTCCCTGTAGCATGTCCCTGCCAATGGTGTCAAAAAGAAAAATAAACAACAGGCCACAAACAGAGAAAAAGTTTAATTTTCTCAAAGATCTGTGTGGTTGCTCTTCCAGCTCTTCTAGACTCCTTGGGAAGGTAGAATGAGGACTGGATTTGCCCACGCTGGAGGAGCAATCGGCATTCTGCACCCACGGGCCGGGGCCAGGCGCTGGGGGTGAAATGGAGTCTGTAGGCGAGCAGAGAGGAAGTGCTCCGGCCTTGTCTGGGGGTCTCACGTGATGGTGGTCAGGGATGACGGCTCTGGGTTAAGCTTCAGAGCTTTAGCAGCCAGCTTGCAGCTGGATGTGTTCCCCTTGTTCCGTGCAGATGTCAAGAGCTGGGCCAAAGGTTGGCTCTAGTTTTGATTCAGTTGTGTAAGCATTCTCTGTCTCTATCTCTGTCTCTCTTCCGGGGTGTGTATGGTGTTGATGTATTACATGGATGTGTCTCTTTAGAAGTGGCCTTGCCTTCAATCCAAGTCCTCTAGAAGTGTGGCTCAAGGGGTAAAGTGCTAGCCTTGAGTGAAAAAGCTGAGAGTGTCCAGGTCCTGAATTCAAACCCCCAGGTTGGCATATGCAAGCAAGCATGCATTCACTCCTGTGCACCTGCACATCTATCTATCTATCTATCTATCTATCTATCTATCTATCTGTATTGTTGGCTTGGTGTGAGAAGCACTACAAAGAAACTTTCTCTTGGATGTGGTTAGTGTTATGATAGATGACTGACTATAAAGGGATCAGGTTGTAGGTGGGGAGTCAAGGAAGGCTTTCTAGGAGGTTCTAGAACTGTCTAGATCTTTTCACGTTCCTCTTCCTGCTGCTTGGTTCTTTATCTCCCAGCTTCATTCTCCTGGTTTACCTACTGCTGTTTCTATTGTTCTTGCTTAGAAAAAGGAACTCGCCTCTTCCCCCACAAATCAAAGAGCAACAGGAGGGTTTCAAAGTACAATCTGAGAAAAGAACAATGTAATGAGAACTCACATACCCATTTCCCAGCAGCCTTAAATCTCAACAGCAAGCCACATTTGCCTTATCACTCTTTAAAAGGAATTACGCATCACAGATCCGACGGAGGCCTCCTGCGTGGGCCTCCTTAGAGGGTTTCCTGCTCATGAGTTCAGCTTTTGTCATTTCCATCCACGTTCGTAAAATGTATTTCTTGCCACATAGGCTATGTATCCATAAAAATTATAAAGCCTGTCCCACCTGTCTTAAAAGTTTATGTAAATGGCGTCTCGTGTTCAAATGTCCCACCATATTTTCATTCTTTCAGTCAACATTGTTCTGGGGCTTTATTCAAATTTAGTAGATGTAGCTGTAGTGGTTTTGGTCTAAAGTGCTGTGTGGCATTCTAGTGTCTCCCCACAGCATAATTTCCTTATCCATTCACCCGGGGATGGGTAACGGGTTTGTTCCCCTGAGGGGGGTTGCTTTGTTTTGTTTCTACACAGACCATCCAATTCTTGTGCAAGAATTCTTTGTAGTCAGGGTCTGGCAGCTCACACCTGCAATCCTAGCTACTCAGGAGGCTGAACTTATGAGGATCAAAGTTTGAAACCAGCCCAGGAAGACAAATCCATGAGACTGATCTCTAATTAACCACCCCAAAGCCAGAGGTGGAAGTGTGGCTCAAGCAGTCAAGTGCCAACCTTGAGCTAACAAGCCCAGCAAGAGCACCCGACCCTGAGTTCAAACCTCAGTACCCACTCAGTCCTAATGGGCCTCGCTTAGGGAGGTGTCTGAATTTCCTGAAACCGACCTGAAGAAATGGAGCTGGAAGATTGTCTGAGTGTGTAAGGGGAAGCAGAGCTGCAGGGGCGGAGGGCTGGAGCGCGGCAGCCCCGACTTCCGGCCAGTCTGCTCCTCTTGTGTTTCCCTTTGGAGTGGGAAGGTGACCTTGGTAGCACGACCTTACCCAGGTGCTCAAACTGGTAGGTTACCATCCGCCACAAATGACCCGGGATTTGCACATGCCATTTTTTTTTTTATATTTGTGCTGTCCCTGGGGCATGAACTCGAGACCTGGGTGCTGTCTCTGAGCTTTTTTTTTTTTTTTTTTGCTTATGTGGTGCTGAGGAATCGAACCCAGGGCCTCAGGCATGCAAGGCAAGCGCTATACCACTGAGCCACCTTCCCAGCCCGTCTCTGAGCTTTTTTGTTCCATGCTAGCACTCTAGCACTTGAGCCACAGCTCCACTTCCAGCTTTTTTTTTGGGGGGGGGTGGTGGGAGCGTTGGTGGAGGGGTAGTTCATTGGAGACCTTCCTACTGGGCTGGATTTGAACTACAATCCTCAGACCTGACTCCTGACTAGCTAAGATTACAGGTATGAGCCACTGGTGCCTGGCTTGCATATGTCATTTTCCATGAGAGTCCCATGCCCTTGAAAAAATTCCCACGGGCACATCTGAGTTAAGCTGGGGGATGCTCTGGCTGCCAGCATGGATCCAGAGAAAAAGGAGACAAATCCTAAGAGGTGGGGAGCAACAGGTGTGGGAGAACCCTCACACCTTATTTTGTAGTGATATGAGAACACACGCCTTTGTTAAGTCAATAACTTCTCTGTTCACTTATTAGAATTTTTGCTTGCTCTTAGGAGTCATCGGAGAGAGGCAAAGGTATCCTTTGGTTGGAGGGAAGGTCTGGGCTGTGATTTTGGGGTGCCGATGAAATGGGGGTTGTCGGGAGATCTGAGCTCAGGATTCTGGCTCAGTGACTGAGTGAGAGCTGTAAGTTAATTGAGCGGAAACAATGAGTTAGTCAATCGTCATTCGAATCAGACCAGCCGCCTGACATACTATATCATCTAAGCCAGGGCATTCTGGGAAAGAATCATTATCCTCATTCATTATACTCAGAGTCTCCAGACTCTTGAAAAAAAAAAAAGCCAGATTACAAAGTCGCTTGGGCAGAACCTGGAAAAGATAAAGTTATAATTGAAAGCTACTTAGAGGCTATGTTTTCAATGAGTTCACCTTTCTACTTCCAGGCACGTTAAGAAATCTCAAATAATTGTTTTTGGCTAGAGCTAAATTTAGAGCGCAGGAGATGGATGGTTCTGTCATAGGCTTGCAGAAGTCAGGGTAATGGTTTCCTGTTGTTTAAAGACTGCCACCGCTGAGCACCTACTGTGTGCGTGTCTCTGAGCCTTGTGTCATCCTGCTCCTTAATTCCTGCAGTCTCCTGAATGTGGTTGCCAGACAGGAAAAATACATACAGCATGCCCAGTGACATTTGAATTTCACATAAATAATAAAATAATTTTAAAGTAAAAGTGTGTTCCAGATACTGCATTGGACATACTTAAAAAGACTTTCTCTGAATTCGCATGTAACAGGGCAGCCTGCATTTCCTCTAAAACCCTATCTGGGAAGCAGATGGGACCGTTCTGCATTTCGGAGGAGGGAATGGAGATTCAGGAAGTCTCACCTGGGTCCTGAAGTGGAAAGGGCTGGAGCAAGGGTTTAGATAGTCTTCTGGATTTGAACATTTTGGTTCACCAGTTCCAGGCACTGCCGCTTGCTGGTCCCATGCTGCTGCCTGAGCCCGCCCCTTGCCGCCTCCCTTCCTAGCCTTCGCTTGCCTCCTTACGTCTTCTCTGCTATGGTCACCTCCATCTGGACTCTATGCTAGGGCAAGGGGCATTTCCGTCCTGCAGTAGTTCCCGCCCAACCATGGTCAGGCAAGTAGCCAGCCAATCATCCTTCCGAGTGACACCCTTAACATCACAGATCACAGGTAGGTGATTTATAAAGCATGAAGATTTGCTTTCCACACGTCCTGAGGCTTGTAGGTCCAAGGGCAAGGGGTCACGCACGTGGTGAGGGCCTTGTGCCGTGCCACACCAAAGCCAAAAGTGTCACATGGTGAGGGAGCATGCCAAAGGGGAAACTGAGGCTGAGCTCCCCTTTGTACAGTAACTCACCCCTGTGATGACTAACCCAGTCCGTGACAATGCAGACATCACTTACGAGGGTGGAGCCCTGGTGTCTAAAACCTTTCCCTTGGTTCCCACCTCTCAATGCTGGGTCAGTGGCAGTTCTGTGTCAACTTGAGTTGGGGCTGGCATGAACATCCGGCCCATTCCATGTACGAGTGATGAGTGTGGGGACAAGCCAAGGAGAGAACTTATTTTATTTTGCCCGTGAGGCTAGGGAACGCTTCCTGGGGCAGGAAATGCAAGCAGGCATCAGTGAAGAGGGAACAGGGGCATCCTGGGAAAAGGATGCGAAGATGAATCATAAATGAAAGCATAGCCGCATGTCTGAAGAACGGATTCAAGACTCCTGTTCAGTTCTGAACCAGCAGATGGGCCTACACTTGCATCTGCGTTGTAATGATTCCAAGACGGCTGCTCCATTCCTCCCACTGAGAAGCTCAGCTGCGGGGGACACCTAGAGAGGAGGTCAAAGGGCACACTGCACCAGGGGAAGGATTTCCTATACTCAGATTGAGGAGTTAAGATTAATTTACTTTTTTTTTTTTTTCCGGTCGTGGGGCCTGAACTCTGGGCCTGGGCGCTGTCCCTCAGCTCTTCAGCTCAAGGCTAGCGCTCTACCACCTGAGCCACAGCGCCACTTCCGGCTTTTTTCTTTTTGCTTATGTGGTGCTGGGGAATCGAACCCAGGGCCTCAGGCATGCAAGGCAAGCGCTCTACCACTGAGCCACCTTCTCAGCCCAAGATTAATTTACTTTTAAGGCAACTTTAGAGTCTCTATGAAAATCAAACAGTGAAAAGTAGAAAAATACACTTTTTTATTACTTAACAAAGTCCATTTATTGTTTTAAAATATGAAACTCAAAGAAGGAGGTAACAATGCTCAACAAGAAATATACTCATTGCCTTACTCATGGAACTGTAACCCCTCTGTACAGCATCTTTACAATTAAAAAATATGAAACTATTTCTTCTCTGGTGTTATTCTCCAGTTTGGACCGACTCGGTATGCAAATATCCCAGCTTCTCTCAGTGCATGTGACTTTTCCCCCAAGAACAGACCTGAGTTAACGAGATCATTTCAATTACAGCAAGTTTGACAAATATCTATTGACTGCTTGCCATGGTCCCGAGACGGAGCCTGTGGTGGTTACAAAGATGAACAAGACACAGATCTTGACAGGAGCAGATTGTAAACTAGTGTAGGAGCCAGAACTGTGTGCTAGAAGATAGAGGGGTGACAGCAGGGCTGGCAGACAGAAGCTAATTCCGGCTGAAGTAGTTGGGGAGGCGTGGAGAGCATAGAGGAGGGGTTTGAACTGAATGCAAAGGTATCAGTGGCATTGGATGGGACAGCCGCAGAAAAGGAAGCAAAGGTGCGAAACTCTATTGATTGGAGCTTGTCAGGGGTGGTCATTGTGACTGGAGCGTATAACGGAGTGCAAGATGGCTCATCAGGAATCTGAGTAGTTTCCTCTGCAAAAACAGAGAAAGGGGTCATGCTTCTGGGGGTTTTGAGAAGCAGGCTTTGAGGTGGCAGAGCTGGTGCTGGAAGAGGAAGCCCAGGGAGCATGATAGGGTAGGGAAGCAGGAAACTGTGTGTGGACATGTATGTGTGCATGCATGCATTTGTACATGTGTGCATGCATTTGTACATGTGTGCATGCATTTGTACATGTGTGCATGCATTTGTACATGCACACTGTGTTAGCCTTCCCGTTGCTGTGACAAAATGTGTGAGACAGATCGCTGAAGGGAGGAGCATTCTGTGATGGCTCATGTTTTCAGAGAGTTCAGACTGTGGTCTCTGGACTCTGTTGCTTTAGGTCTGAGACTAAACATCCCGGCAATGGGAGCACAGGGTGGGGGAGACTGCTGCCCTCCTGGCAGCCAGGAAGCAGAGGGGGAAGCAGCATGCCTGCTCTAATAGAGCTCTTTTTTTTTTTTTTTTGGCTAGGTTAGCCTGGACCACAATCCTCCTATTTATGCTTGTCCACCGTAGCTGTAAACCACTACTGGTTGAATTGGGGTCCTATAAACTTTATGCGTCTGCTGGCCTCAAACCACAATCCTTCTGACCTCTATCTCTTGAACAGCTAGGATTACAGGCATGAGCCGCTGGCACCCTGGCCTATTTCCTAGCTTTAAAAACTCTGCAGGCATGTTCTAGCACCCTTTGTCTCCATTTCTGCTTAGAGTTACTTGTTTTGGGTTTCAACAATGATGGGCAACAGGTCTGCCTGCCCTGTATACCAGAGGACCCACACTTGACTATGCCCCCCCACCTTCCAAGCCTCTGTACCCTACAAACACTTGAAAAGATAGCCCAGAACTCAGATGTCAGCTCTTCCTTTTCAGACCTGCAGGATCTTGAGTGACCCTCAGAGCAGTGTCTCTGAATAGAAATTCAACAGCAAACTAGAAAGATAGACCTCTGCTCTCAGTGAGCTCACATTTTGCTTGGGGACACAGGAAACTGGTAAACAAGCTCAATCGAATGTCTCTGGTGGCTGGAGGGACAGCAGGTGTACAGACTGAACTGAGAGTGTGCCTGTGTGGGCTGAGCAGAGGAGGCCTCTCGGAGGTGGTGAGGGCTACAGGCTGGAAATGTTCTCAGCAGCAGAGGGATCAGCCTGCCCGGGGACCCAGAGGAACCGCAGTGCCCGGTGCATTGTGGGAGCAGAGAGGCCAGCTGTCTGGAGAGAAGAGGATTGAGCCTGGAATCTGGGGGTCTGGCTCTGGCTGTAGGACCTCAGCTTGGAGGAATGAAGCAGAGGAGGGTGCACTCTGATCTGATATTTACCCGCTCACTGGGCCGCTGTGGGCAGGGGTCAGTGGGCTTCTTACATCAGCAACAGGTCCTGGCTGTTTCTGATTGAATTCTTCATCTACTGCTCAATCTGACACCGTGGGCCTTAGCTTCCTTGTCCTCTGAATTAAAACAGACTTTTAACTTGGATCACGGAGGCCTCCTGCTGCTTCTCATACAAGCACATCGCTTCCCCTCCTCGCTTTTCTGAGCGCTTCCGAGGCATTCACAGGGGCTCCGTGCGTGGGTTTATTCTGACTGACTCAGCGAGGGTCTAGACCCCAGGGTGGGGTTGCCAGCTCTACTTGCAAGGAAAAGAAGAGATAGCAGAAGGGTAGCTCAGATATCCCCGGCAAGGAGCCTTTAAACCCTTGAGCCAGAGGCAGGCTGCCCATTGCCTGGCCGGGGCTGTCTCCTGAAGGACAAGGCCCATGACCTTGTTCTTTGGAAGAAATCAGAGGAAAATGGTGATCGTTCCCTGTTCACTGTTTGGAGGGCTTGGTTTGATGCTTGTCTGCAGGTTTGTGGTGAAGGAGGGACAGGCCACAGGGGTTTTACCTGGGGGCTCAAAATAGAAGACTTCCACTCCAGGTGCCATAGCATGATGCCCAGGCTCTCCGTTATTTATATTTAATATCCACATACTTGAAGTCTCCAGAGGAAGATGGCCCTGTGAGTCTCTGGCTGCATGCACTGTGACCCTGGGGGGTGAGTCTAGGCCTGGCTGGAACTTCCTTCCGTTTCCTAGAAGTGCAACCCATTCCACACCCACTCCCACTAGCCTGCTTCAGCCCAGCCTCTTCACTCCTCCTCCCAGAAGCCTTTGCAGCCCTCCCACTCCAGTTTGGATGAGCATGTGTTCTCCTCCATATGACTGGACGCATTTGTGCTGGGAATGTCTGTTGTCCTCTCCAGGAAAAAGCTTCCCAAAGACAGGTTGATCGTCCCCTCTGTGAGCCCTGGTCAGCACCTTTTCCTCCAGTAAACTCTGCTGGCTGGCTGCAATCTTCATTTATTGTCTCCTTTGTCAATGCTCCTAGCATCCAACCTGGTCCCCGTATAAAGCAAAAGTCACCTTTTGGTGGTGTGAGGACAGGGCAGGGGCGGGGCGGGAAGGGGCAGGTGACGAGTCACAGGTGCCACTTGCAGCTCCCCAAGAACACTTTATGGGACGTCAGCCAGGTCCCAAACTCGGGGAGCCTAGGTCTTGTCATGTGTAAAAGAAACACTAGAGCTAGTCTAATGATGCCCAGGGGGTCACTGTGAGACTCAGGCAGTTAGTTCGTGTAAAGTGATGGCTGTTGTTTGCCTCTGCCCTGCTGAGCCGGCCTTCTCTCCCTTTTAAGGCCTGTGGGGTTCCTCGCTTGGAGGGTGTTTTGGTGACACTCCTGCTTCACCTGTCAGTACCAACTTCTCCTTCCTCGGGCCTCGCTGCTGGTCACCATTGAGTGTCACGCACTCACTCCGTTTTCCCTCAAGGGAACTACTTCTCGCATCCTTTAACGATGGGAAAATTGCCTTTCCACCATGGGGGTGGATGGGGGCTATGTTGACGCTGTAGATGGAGTGATTTTCTCTGTGTGGGGTGACCTGAGGAATTGTCCTGAAAATAGGCTGAGTTATAGTGAGCCACCAGCTCCAGTTCCCACTCTCGCTTCAGCTTTGGGGGTGTGTGTCTGTCCTTATGGTCCCCGAGAGCTGGAGCCAGATGATCTTCCTATTACAGAGGGGGGACACAGGTCACCTGGTCATTTCTCATGGCTGGGGGTGGGGACAGGGTCCCTGGTGCCAGGCCCAGGGCGGACGATGGAAATCTCCCTGAGAGCCTGCTGTAGCGATAGAATAGCAAGGTGAACTGGCCTCAGCGCAAGACCAGCTGATGGATCGCAGAAAGTATTTCTGATTCTTCTGGGACTTTTGCAGCCCTGAACAATATTGCTGATAATCTCACGGGCAGTCATTTGGAGTGGACAGTCCTACTCCTTAAACGAATGATGTCCAGGGCCAGCCAATAATGTCCACACATTCTTTTGCCTCTGGAAGACCTCTCATTATAGCTTTTCCACTGTGCGGGTCACTCTGTGCATAGCTCACTTCTTTCTTGGGTCCACTGGGGACAGAAAAGTGTAAGGTCAGGGTTTCTAGAAGAACAGAGCCAGTAGGACAGGCAGATCTCTGATCTATCTATCTATCTATCTATCTATCTATCTATCTATCTATCTATCTATCTATCTATCTATCTATCTATCTATCTATCTATCTATCTGTATGTGGACTATATTAATCTATCTTCTACTTACCTGTGTCATCTACTCTATGTATCATCTGCCATCTATCTTGTGATTGGCTCGTGTGGGGCTGGGTAAGTTTGATAGGTAGGGCAGTCTGGCAGTCTGCAAATTCAGGTAAGAGTTGAGGATATAGTCAAGTACATTACATAGGTAACACTTGATCCTTTAGCCAAAAGGCTAAGAAGTGATAGCAGGTTAGAATCTCAGACAAAGTTCATATGTGGCAGAGTCGTGAGGAGGTTCCCCTCCTCCTCCTCTTCCTCCCTTTCCTCCTCCTCCTCTTTTCCTTCCCCCTGCCCTTCCCCCTCCTTCTTCTTTTTTGTCAGTTGTGGGGCCTGAACTCTGGGCCTGGGCGCTGTTCCTCAGCTCTTCAGCTCAAGGCTAGTGCTCTACCACTTGAGCCCCAGTACCACTTCCGGCTTTTTCTGCTTACGTGGTGCTGAGGTATCGAACTCAGGCCCTCATGCATTTAAGGCAAGCACTCTACCCCTGAGCCACCTTCCCAGCCCTTTCTTCTTCTTCTTAAGGGCATTCCAGTCTTTGCTCATAAAGCCTTCGTCTGACTGAAGGAGCCCACCTCACCGAGGAGGATTCTGTTTTGTTTAAGCCTATCCTTGTAGTATGTTCACAGCTAAGAGATAACTCATCGCAGCATCTAACCTAGCATTTAACCAGGAACCATTGCGTGTCCAAGTTGACATACAAAATTAAGTGTTACCAAGAGAATGAAGGACGTTCACCCCAGCATTGTTGCTGGGCTCCTTAGCAGTCCGCTTCTCCCTTGCTATCCCCCAACTCCCACTAACGCCTGCATGATTCTTTCATTTCTTCTCCTTCAATAGCAATGATCCAGTCTCTGGCTTCCACCATCATCCACCACCCCAAGCTGCTTACTTGCCACCTAACTAACCTGATATTCGGATACTTCTGTTTATTATAGCTGTCCAGACTTTCGCAGTAAACTCCAGGAAACCTGGAATATACAAAATCATCTTTATAAAACATGCCGACATGCCGCAAAGGCAAAGAAAACCACTGTTCATTTAACGTTTACAACAATGACGGAATTATTGATTATAGATAAAACATTCTTGATATAATTGAGATATATGCTTATATTGTATACTTGTTGGAAACTCTTTTAATACCCCAAGTATGTTATAATGTTTTGTTTTTGTTTTTTTTTTGCTGATCCTGGGCCTTGAACTCTGAGCCTGGGTGTTGTCCCTGGGCTCCTTTTTTGCTCAAAGCCAGCACTCTACCACTTGAGCCACAGCTCCACTTCTGGCTTTTTCTGTGATTAACTGGAGATAAGAGTTGGACGTACTTTCTTGCCTGGGGTGGTTTTGAACCACGATCCTCAGGTTTCAGCTTCCTGAGTAGCTAGGATTCTAGGCATGATCCACTGGTACTTGGTTTTAGAATGTATTTTTGCATAATTCTTGTATGGCTTGGCTTTGTAAATAATATGAGGATCTTTTCTTTTTTTTCTTTTGGTGCTGGTACTCAGGGCAAAACTATGAGCTTTTGTGCTCAAGGATAGCACTCTACCACTTGAGCCACTGTTCTATTTCCAGCTTTTTGGTAGTTAACTGGAGATAAGCATCTTACAGACTTTCCTGCCTGGGCTGGCTTTGATCCATGATCCTCAGATCTCAGCCTTCTGAGTAGCTAAGATTACAGATATGAGCCACCACTCCCAGCTAACTTGAGAATCTTTTATGGAGGATATATGCCTTTACTTTCCTTATATTTCTGATGCTTAGTCAATTTCCAGCCAAAACAAGATTTCCACAAGGGATATTTTCTTTATGAGGGTGTGCTTTGAGAAAGAGTTCTCTGGAATTTATGTTAGCCAGTCTGGGGTGCCTTCATTACCTCCCACTATCCTTGTCTTCTGTCCTCAGGGCCTGGCATGGCTGGAGGCTAGTGCCCATCGCCTCTGGTGTTAAACACCTCAGAGGAGAGTACGGACATCTTTTATTAATCCTCATCCCAAGATCAGGTCAAATCCATTAAAGAAAAAAATCCACAGAAACCTGGCATGTTTGTCTTGTAAGAAGAAATCAGTATTTTTCTTGCTTTCAGACCGAGCCTCAAGCTAACATCCACGTGCATTTTAAAATGAAAAAGTCTTCACACACATCCTCTAATTCAACTCTGAAGAAAAAAGCCCCTGGGACCTGGCTTACTAATTTATTTTGAAAGAAGTTTTCTGCTACCTGGCCCCTGAGGGCTACCTTCAGGGAAGCCTCTGCCCTGGGGCCTCTTCTAGCCCAGCTCAGCAGGGGAGGAAGTTAGACAGGGGCTGGAGGGCGCAGCCAGAGGTGCCGTGAAATGGGCGTCTGGAGGCGTCTGAGGCGCTGTGTGGCCGATGCGGAGAGGAATACACTTGGTCTTGACTGAGCCAGCCTCGTGCGCACACGCGCAGAGGAGGAAGGGCAAAGGCTTGGAGGCCGAAGGGAGCGGGGCCAGAGCAGGAAGGCAGCAATCAGCCCATAAAAGCAAGGAACCCTCAGCGTCACGAGGGAAAGGAGAGCGAGGCTGACCTTGGAAAGAGCTGAAGGTCAGATGGGATGAGGGAAGCATGATCTCTTTCAGAAGCTGGAAAGAGGAGCCGGAGAAGGCTCGGAGCTAGTGAAGAGGCAGAATGCAGGGTGTGTTTGGGAGGAAAGAGTCTGGGTAGATTTGGGAGTTGGAGGTACAACTACTACTACTACTACTGCTAGGGCCTCTGCCTTCCCACAACCCTGCCCATGGGCTATGCTATCCAGGTAAGAACCAGGATTGGACATTGTGTTTGTTTGTGTCCCCAGACTCCTGTAATGGTTCTCCAGCTACAAGACAGGGCCGTGCTGTTTTGACGGAGAAGGTTGGGAGAGGGAGAGCTACTTACCTGTTCCCAGGAATTCAGTGAGCACCTGCTCGAAGCAAGATAAGCGTGGTCAGGCGGGACATTTCCTCCTCATTTAGCATATGGTTTCCTCGAGGGAGGCTACTAGAGAATGGAGGTGAGCTTCTAGAATGAAGGCCAGGGTCCCCAGGGTCCTTCTGGCTTGGGGGAATCGGAGACATCATGGGGCAAATCTCAGCTCAGGCTGGGTGCTGAAATGGGGTTGGTAACTGTAGAGGATGGCCCGAGGGAGGGGCTGGGGCCAGGCCTGCTGAGTCTTCTCCTCGAAGATGCCAAGTCTTTTTCAGGTTTATTTTCACACCACCCGGGCGGGCAGAGCGTGGCGTCCTTATTTTTCACAAGAAGAAAGGTTACCATTGGTGGCTCATGCCTGTAATCCCAGCGAGACAGGAGGCGTAGATGGGAGGATCGTAATCTGAGGCCACGTTGGCAAAAAGCGGAATTACAGTCAACTCTCAAAGAACACAGAGACTTTCATAGCTCTTCCCAACTTGGAGTGTTTTGTACACTTGACTCCCTCTCTTCTCCAGCAGTAGAAACTCTTGCCTTCCACAGGGAAAGCCTGGTGCTCCTGACCTTCTTGTGAGGGGAAAGTCAGGAAGGTGACGGGTCTCTGCTTTCGTTAACTGTGTATCTTGTCCAAATGGGTCAGGTTTCCTTCTCTGTAGAACAAGGCCCTCGCTACCCCCTCACCCCTTAACTGAAGGTCTGGATGGGAGAGGAAGGGTGGGTGAATGCAGTCATGATACTCAATGTCCATCTGTGATAATGGGACCACTTGAGGGAGCGGGTGGGGTTGGGAGAAGCGGGGTGAACCCAGGGAGTCTACACAGGAAGATGGCTCATCACAATCACTCATGCAAGGGGAAGGGAGCTGATAGACACAGGGCCTTCCTGAGTGCGGCAGGCTCCTCACAAGCTCCGCCTCCTTTAACCCGCCCCACCGGATGCCTATTTCACTCTGCAAGGTGGGATCCGTGTGAAATAATGGAAGAACCGAAGGTCTAGAGGCAGAAGTCAGGTTTCTAGGTCACACAGCTAGGAGCAGCAGACACAGCATTGTACCCCAGCTTGGTTTGCTCCATGTCATTCTATATCCTTGGAACCCTTCCTTGGGATCCAAAAATCCTTTCAAATGGGGGGACACAAGGAAGTTGCGTTAGCTTTTGAGATGTCATAGCAAGTATCACAGACATCTCTTCTTTCCTTGTTCTTGACACTACCAGCCCCAGGTCAAGGTGCCAGCAGGGTGGCTTCTCTTGGGTCCTCTCTCCTGGCTTGTAGGTGACCTTCTTCCCCTGGGTCTTCACATGGTCTCTCTGTGGGTCTGTGTCCTAATGGCGTCTTCTTATACTGACGTCAGTCATATTGGACCCTCCCTAATGACTTAGTTTACCTTACTTATACCTGTAAGTCACACTCTGAGGTACCGCATGGGTGTGCACATGTTCGCCTATGTGCGTGTGCGTATCTGTATGTGTGTGTGAGAGCGAGAGAGCGAGAGAGAGCGATCTTCAACATATGAATTTGAGAGAGAAATGACTCAGCCCAAAGCAATAGATACATTTAATTTCTTGTTTCTATCAAACTTGGTCAATAAATTTCTGTTCATTGAGTATCTAAAATAGATTTACAATGGGTGTGTAGACTGGAGCCTCAGTACCATTTTGAACCCCATTTCACAAAGCATTGAGGTGGGTAAAGGTGGCGTTTAAATCCTCTGAAGAACCTGGAGATTCTGGACTTGGTGTGACTCACTGAGGGCCAGATTCAAGCCGGTGCAGCCTTCTCTATGCTTGCAAGAAGAAGTAAAACCTGTCATTACAGAGTGGCTCGAGTGATTCATTCAGCAGAAGACTGCCCTAAACACCGCTGACAAATTATTGAAGATAGGGTGAAATAATAACCGCTTTAAATCTTGGGGAAGTAAATTCTCTGTGATGCGACTGTCGATTCTGATATTGTCAGCTTTGTTTATTCTTTCCAGCCTTTGCCTACATTTTTTACGTAATTGCAACTCTTGGGTCTGTCATCTCATATTCTATGTTAGAGGTTTAAAAAAAACCAACGTGTTACTTTCGTTGTAGATTCACATGCAGTTGAAAGCAATACCGAGTGCTATATTTTCTTGACTCAGTTTCCCCCAATAAAACTACAGTATCATACCACACTGAAGATGTGAATATTGATACAGAAGGTGGCCATTTTTATCAGGCCCATCAGCAGACCCTTTTATAGCCAGCCCTCGCCGCTAGTCTGATCCCACTTCCATAATTTGGTCATTTTGAGAATATTAAATAAATGAAATCACACAGTATGCAATCCTTACACTGTGGCCTTTCCCATTCAGTATAATCTCTGAATAGCCATTCAGGTTGTTATCAATCATTTGTTCTATTACTGAGCAGAATTCTATTGCATGGATGTTCCTCAGTTATCTACCCTCACCTGCGGAAAGAAACCCGAGTTGTTTTCGACGATTTGTACTGCTGTTACAACTAAAGCTGCTGTCGATATTTGGATGAAGGTTTTTGTGGGACGTGCTTTTATTTTCCAGCAATCACTGTCTGTGAATGTAGTCGAGGGTTTGTTTGGTGATCGTCTGCCCAGCTGTCTAGAGTAGCTGGTCGTTTTGCATTATTCTCAACAGTGATGTGTAAGTGACCTGTCTCTTCTGCATCCTTGATAGTATTGTTATGTTAATCTGTTTTTTGTTATTATTGTTGTCATAAATACCTGGGAGAAGCAATTTAAAAGGCAGGAAAAGGATGTTTCAGAGATTTCGATTCAAGGTTAGCTGGGCCCGTTGCTTTAGGCCTAAGGTGAGGCAGAGTGTTGTGGTAGTGGGGTCACCGGGCAGAGGATGCTCTCCTCATGGTGGTCAGGAAGTGAAGAGAGACAGACAAGGGCTGGAGACAAGATATGTCCTTCCAAGGTGTCCTCCAGTTTGGCCCCATCTCTGAGTCTCCATCAGTTCCCAAAATAGGACCACGAGCTGGGAACCGAGCCTTCAACATGAATCGATGGGTGGCATTCTATATTCGAGCAATTGTACTTCATATTGGGATTGTTTATTCTTCTAGTTGTTTAGTAGGTGCACAATATCTCACTTGGTATTTTATCCATCTATTTCTCTATATAATCTATCTGTCCGTCTGTCTTGTCTATTTCTCTCTCTGTCTCTCTGTCTCTCTTCCCTCTCTCCCTCGCTTAGTATAATGTTATTTCAAGCTGTTTGTCCATTTTTGTAATTGGATTTTATTTAATATTGTGCTGAGAGATGTTTCTATATTTTAGGTGAGTCTTTTGTCAAAGACTTTATTCCCTCCAGTCTTCTATTGCTTCTTTTTTCTTTTCTATTTTTCCAGTACTGGATTTGAACTCAGAGCCTCAGACTTTCTAGGTAGGCTATACCACTTATGCCACAGTCCAGCTGTCTTTCCATTCTCTTAATAGGCTATTTTACAGAGTGGAAGTTTTTAATGAAACCGAATCCAATGAATGAACCATGAATGACATCAATTGTTTCTTTTATGGATTGCGATTTCAATGTCAAGTCTAAGAACTCATTGCTTACATCCTGAAACTTTTCTCCTGTTTTTTTTTTTTCCTAGCAGTTTTATAGTATTATGTCTTACATTTAAGTTTGCAATTTATTTAAAAATTGATTGTATCCAATGTGAGGCTCGGATCATTGTTTGTTTTTTTAAACTGGTGCGTGGCCTTGTACTCCATTTGTTGAAATGCTATCCACCCTCTGTTGCCTTTTCTTCACTTTGGTCAAAAGTCGGCTGTGGCTCTCTGTGTGGGTCTTTTCTGCATTTTTCATTCTGTTCTATTCGTCTATGTATCTGTCCATTCACCAGTACTGCGCAATCCAGGGGCCGCGTGACACAACAAATTGATCCCTCCTGACTTATTCTTATTTTCCAAAACTATTCCACCCATTACCATTCCTTGTGAATTTCATAACAATATTCTTGGTATCTGAAAGAAGTTTTGCTCAAAATTTTTATGCAATTGTATTAAACTTGTATCTTCTTGGGAAGAATTGATAAGTTTTCTGTTGGGCTTTTCAATTTATGAATATGACAGCTCCATTTATTTAGATCTTTGATCTCATCATTTTGTAATTTTTAGTATTTTAGATTGGCTAATCTTTTTTAGCATTTTGTAGATTTGCATATTAGATCCATTTTTATTGGAGTTACACTTAAGAATCTCATTTTTTGAGTAATTGTAAATGGTACCATGTTGAAGTTCATGTGTTTATGCCGCCATATAAAAATACAGATTATTTTTGTATTATTTTTAATGGTTCTGACATTGTTGAATTCACTTATTAGTTCAGGAGACTTTTATTTGTTTTTTTAAAATGTCTTTGAGATTTATGCCATCTTCTCTTTTTGACTTACATGGATTTTTATTTCATTTGCTTACCTACTGCATTGGCTAATACTTAACAGAAGTTTGTCAATAAGAATGTGAGAATAGATATCCTTTTCTGTTCCAGATTTATGGGGAAGATGTTTTACTATTAAGCTTAATACTATGCTTTTATCATTAAGTAATATATTAGCTACAGATTCTTTTTTTCAAAAAAGATATTATTTCTCAAATTGAGGAAGTTCCTCTCCATTCCTATTTTTAAATTTTTATTTCTAGTTGTCAGTTGTGGGGCTTGAACTTGGGGCCTGGGTGCTGTCTCTGAGCTCTTCTGTTCAAAGCTAGGGCTCTACCACTTTGAGCCACAGTGCTACTTCTGGTCATTCCAATTTTTTAAATAAACATTTTCTATGTTATGAAGGGTACTGAATTTTGTCAAGTGCTTTTTACATGTTGATCTGATCATGTAATTGTTGTTCATTGCTCTGTTCCTGTGGTGGGCTGCATGGATGGAACTTGAATATTGAGTTAGCTTTGTATCTCTGAAGTGAACTCCATGATGTCTCAAGGTATAATTTTCTTTTATAGTGCTGAATTCCATTAGCTAATGTTTTGTTAAAGATTTTTTTTGTACTTATCGTCATGTGTCTATTGAGCTCTTAGTTTCTTCGTTGTACTAAGTTACCTGGTTTGTTACATAAATAAAGAGCTCAAGAAAACGAATTTGGGGGAATATTTCCTTTTTTTCTGCTTCTTGGAAGAAAATGTAGAAAATTAGTGATGTCTTTAAATATTAAGGAATTTTTTTCCAGTAAAATATCTAGGCCTGGAAATTTCTTTGTTGGAAAGTTTTAAATGATCATTTTTTTCCTGAATGATTATAGAGCTGTTCCAGTGAACTATTTCTAATTGGTCAGTGATGGTTGTTTTCCAGAACCTTGCAATAGTGCTATCCTGTGGACCAAGACTCAGTTACAATGGACCCTGGTGTATGTGTGTGTGTGGGGGGGGGGGGGGGAGACTCATTCTGCTTTAAACTATGGACCCATATGTAAACCATCTCCTATTTTGCTGCTTTCCTTCCCAGCAAGGGTATCCCCTGCTTCTTTCTATCTGTGTGGCCATTCAGCTTTGGGGAACCGGGGCAGAGGTCACCCAGCCGCTCTCTAGGAGGGAGACAGATTTGAGTTCTAACCCACTTTCATGTCTCCTGTGACTGCAACTCCCTTAGGCTGTGAACAGTAACACCTGACCCTCAGGACTACTTAAAGAGTTAAGTGAAGTAGCATTTATTCCTTTCTCCGGGTGCACTTTTCACTCGTTTGACTAAATAATTTGCCATCACTTGGAAGGTTTTTCAAAGGCTTAAAAAAAAACAGAAAACCCAACCCCATTCATTCATTTCTTTATTCCCACTTCTAGCCTCCAATGCTCCCTCCACCCCCCAGAGAGAGGATGCTGCAACCTGGGGCTCCTAAGAAACCCATGAGAGGTTCCTGAGCCTGGACAGATAAGACTGAGTCTCTCTGTGGTTCCCAGAGGGGAGAGACAACAATGGCCCAGCACACAATGTTAACTGTCAGCACCGGGTATTGTGAAATAAATCTCCTCTTGCTGTCAGGAAGAGGACAATGCATCTCCTTGACTCTCTTTCTGAGTGTCCCCTGCCTTCTCCAGCCCTCTTTCCTGTGTCTCAGCGCTTTCCCAATGGAAAGCAGGACCCCAGCAAAGGTGCACCTCCCGGCCTGGTGCTGATCAGCTCCTGTCACAGATAGCAAATGCTTTACTTTCTAATTTATGATCAGAATGCCAGAACAGTGCATTCCTGGGCTCTAAGACTGACAGACGGTGAGGGTTTTAAGTCGTTTGACCTTGAGCGCAGCTCTGGCTTGAAACAGACCTGAGCTGTAAAAATCTATGCACCTCTCCCCACCGTGCAGGCGCGGGCGCAAACCCATCATCGCTCACACCACAGGCCGATCGATCCGGCCGGGTCTAAGCTGGGATTGTTTATGCAGCCATTGCGCCATGGTGCTTCTAGGTGGGAGAAGAAGGTCCCACTGCTCCCTTGGCTGGTCCAGGCTGCAAAACTGGGCGTGGTTGGTAGCCGTCAGCGCCTGCTGCGGATGGCTGGAACAAGGTATTGTGAAGTTGGTGGCCTAAAATAATCAGGACTGATTCTCTCCCCATCCTAGAGGTCAGAAGTCTGCTGGCTGGCGAGGCTGCACTTCCCGTGGGACAACCCACCCCTGGTCCTTCCAGCTTCTGGTGCTGTCCGGGCATCTGTGGCTTGCAGTACCACATTCAGCAGTGCCTATGTCTTTAGGGCTGTCTCCTCTGTGTGTCTGTCTCGGTCTTTTCTGTCTGACTCAAATCCCCCCCTGCCTCTCTCACAAGGACGTTGCTTGTTGGATTTTGAGTCTACTTGGATAATCCTCTTCTCAAGATCCTTAACTTAATCACATCTGCAAAAGCCTTTTCCCAAATAAGGTCACAGTCACAGGTTACAGAGACTCAGTGCCACTATGCTTTGTTTTATCTCAGAGGAAAAAGAATGACTTCCTGTTAAATGACTTCTCGATATTTCTCTGTAGTTCTATGACTCGATGTTTGGATTTCCAAAGATTTCTACAATGGTACACCAGCTAGCTGGCATAGAGAAGTGGTAGCTCTTAAGCAATGGGCACGATCCCTATCACTCAGATATGCCAAGAGAAAAGCCGTAATTGTTGTGCTATAGGTTTTTTTTTTAATCACAAGCTTCATTTACCTAATAGTAGAAAACACAACTGAGTCACTTGAAAGATGTCTAAGTGCTTCCGTGGTTTCTTAGCCCTTCTTGAAAGGCGCCGTGTCCCCTCTCCTGGGTTGGTTCTAACTCCCCCGTGTAGGTGAGCTGTGGCTCCGACTGCAGCAGTCCTTGGGGATCTGTCTGCCTCCCTCCGGGCACTGCCCTTCCACAACCACCCAGCCCTGCCTGGGGCTGCCCAGGACCACCTGGGGGCAGCCATGTTGGTTTCAGAGTCCTTCGCTGCCTGATGGTCAGTGGTTTGGAGGCATTGTGCGCTTACTTTGTCCACTTTCTGACAGCCTCCCACAGAGAGAAAATTTCAGTGGAAGCAGACTGCGACTGGACTTAAACCTAAAGCGGGCTTTGTTCCTGCTCTAGTTCCTTTGTGACCCCTTTCCCAGGTCAGCCCGGGAGCTCCTGGCCTGGAAAGCAGAAAGGTCAGAGGTTGGCTGAACCAGCCAAACCCAGCGCTAGAGCTGCCCATCACCGCCTCTGCCTGCGGACTCCCAGCGCACCCGGTTTCCTTCGCCTTGATCAAGTTAGATGACCTGTACAGAGGCAGAGATGGAGGCTCGCGCTGGTGTCCAAACTCATTCATTCTGGCATTTATTTTTGTAGGGGAAAGTTGTCCAAAGATGCACACAAATCCAGTGAGAAACACAATTGTCTAAGTTCTGGAACTTTCAAAGCAGCAGGCGAGGTCTGGCACGCCCCGGCAGCCGTGGCCTCTCTGGGCCTCACATTGTTTTCTTCACACTGGGCTCCAGTCCATGTCTGGTCCCTCCCGCCCTCTCTGCAGAGCCGCAGGTTCTGTGCCAGCACACTTCACTGACACATGGCGGAGAGACACTCACCCACATCCGCACAGGGCCCCCCCGTAAATCCTGTGGACCCCCGGGAAAGGTGGAGGTAGGAACTGTGGCCATTCAGATCCTTACAATTTCTCTGTATTGTCGACCAGGCTCAGGCGTGGAAGTTCCAGGGACAAAGATACCCAGGCCATGGGCCACGGAAGGCCCGTGGAACCATCTGGTACGCAGCAGAACAGACACGCTTCTCACCAGCTGCTCACCACTGCCCAGACTGGCCATTTGCTGGCGTCTGTGTCAGTCCTGGGGCTTGAACGGAGCGAGCACCTGAGTGCAGGCCCTGAGCTTTCTCACACAAGGCCAGTGCTCTCCCACTTGGACCACACCGTCATGTCCTGGGTTTCGGTAGTTAGGTAGAGATAAGAGCGTCATGGACTTTCCTGCTGAGGCTAGCTTGGAGCCATGGTCCTCAGGTCTCAGTCTCCTGACGTACCACTCTTGGGGTTGGAGGTGTGGCTCCAGGTACTGAGTTTGAGTCCCAGTCTTAGAACTTTTTTTTTTTTTTTTTAAAAAAAGAATAAGGGCTGGGAAGGTGGCTCCAGTGGTAGAGTGCTTGCCTTGCATGCCAGAGGCCCTGGGTTTGATTCCTCAGCACCACATAAGAAAAAAGCCAGAAGTGGCGCTGTGGCTCAAGTGGTAGAGTGCTAGCCTTGAGCTGAAGAGCTGAGGGACAGCGCCCAGGCCCAGAGTTCAGGCCCCATGACCGGATCAAAAACAAACAAACAAACAAAAGAATATTATAAAAATCTACATGGCAGCCGGGTGCCAGTGGCTCACGCCTGTCATCCTAGCTACTCAGGAGGCTGAGATCTGAGGATCATGGTTCAAAGCCAACCCAGGCAGGAAAGTCCGTGAGACTCTTATCTCCAATAAACTCCTAGAAAACCGGAAGTGGCGCTGTGGCTCAAGTGGTAGAGCACTTGCCTTGAGCTGAAGAGCTGAGGGACAGTGCCTATGCCCAGAGTTCAAGCCCCATGACCGACAAAAAAAAAAAATCCAAATGGCCTTTGGCAGGGCACAGGCCCCCACTCTGTTAGGAGAATGGACTCCCCTGGGGTGGATGGTCACTGTGCTCGATCTCCGAATGGCTAAGTGTTAAAATCTAGCACAAGCATTCTACTTCTGCCCAGGCCAAAGGCAGTCACCACCATGGTGAAAAGAACATATGGGTTATAAGAATGAAGCTGACATTATTGAAACATTAATTTCATGCTCTTACAGAAGATAGAAAACACACATTATTACATATGCTTCCGACAAGGCCATAGAAACTCACAGCATCTCATTTGAACATACATTTCCTACAGAGTTACAACAGTACAAAGCATAATTTAGCTTTTGAGAATGCATTAAAAATCCAATAAGTACTTTATTTATGGTAAGGCTGTGCTGGATTCAGCAGTGTCTAAATTTAAGCTCCATGAACTGCAGTAAAAATTAAAAATGAGTAATTCAGCTTGCAATGAAAAGATATGTCTATCTTAGCCTCTCCTATTATGGTAATTCAGCCCTCTTTTGTGCATGGGAAATTGTAAAGTAAGCTCACCTCAGTACTATATTTTATAATAAGGATAATAAAATATAAAAGTGTGATAAATTCCACTTATTGTGATCAATTACTCCCTTTATAACCGGTCTTAATAAGGGAAAACTTTATGGTGAACAGATTGCACTAGAAACAGGATTATAAAAGCTAGCTAGCTTGCCTGCCTCCCTCCCTCTCCCTCTCCCCCTCTCCCCCTCCCTCCCTCCCTCCTTCCTTCCTTCCTTCCTTCCTTTTTTTCTTCCCTCCCTCCCTCCCTTCTCTCTCTCTTTCTTATCTTTTTTTTGGGGGGGGGCAGTGGTGGGGCCTGAACTCTGGGTCTGGGCGCTGTCCCTCAGCTCTTCAGCTCAAGGCTAGCGCTCTACCACTTGAGCCACAGCGCCACTTCCGGCTTTTTTCTTTTTGCTTATGTGGTGCTGAGGAATTGAACCCAGGGCCTCAGGCATGCAAGGCAAGCGCTCTACCACTGAGCCACCTTCCCAGCCCTCTCTCTTACTCTCTCTTTCTTTCCTTCTTTCCTTCTTTCCTTTCTTTCTTTCTGCTGATATTGGAGCCTGAACTCAGGGCCTGAGCACTGTCTCTTAGCTTTTTTGCTCAAGACTGGTGGTCTACCATTTGAGCCACAGCTCCACTTCTGTAAAAGTTTTCTCATGGCAGGCTTCCCAAGTTTCCTGTGTGAAAACACCCAGTAGTGGCCTGAGTATAGGATCCAGCTGTGCACAGGGGCTCAAGCCTGTAAGCCTAGCTATTTGGGAGGCTGAGATCCGGGGACCCAGGTTTGAAGATAGCTGGATGTCAGCTTTTGCAAGACTGCATCTCAACCAATGGCTGGACATGGTACCTGCTATTCCAGCTACAGGGGAAGCACAATGGCTGGGTGCAGTAGTACATGCCTGCCATCCCCAGCAATCCAAAGACACACAAATAGGAGGACCACAGTCCAGGCTGGCCTAGACATAAATCTCAGGGGGTGGTATTTTTGGTCCTGACATTTATTCCAGGACTCTCTTTCCCCTCTGCCCACTCCTTGTTATTTATTTTTAGTTTTTGACAATTCTAGGGTTTGAACTCAGGGCCTATGTGCTTGCTAAGCTGCTGCGATGCTGCTCAGCCACGCCCCTCGCTCTGATTTGGCTTGTTTTTTCCGTAGGGCAGGGTGTGTGCTTGACCTGCGGTCTGTGAACTTTGAGGCTCCTGCTGTTACTGTGATCACAGGTGTGCACCACTGCATTTGGCTCCCCACTGTGGAGACAGAGTCTTCCAGACTTTCCTGCCTTGGCTGGCCTGTCCCTCTGGCGCTCCGGTCTCGGCCTCCCGCGTCCATGACAGGCATGTGCCACCCAGGCTGGCCTCGAACCACAATCACCCCACTCGTAGCCTCCTGGGCAGCTAGGCTTACAGGTATGACCCAATTTGCTTTGTGAGACAAGGTCTCACTATGTAGCCCAGGCGGGTCTTGAACTCATAATCTTCCTACCTCCATCTCCTAGGTGCTGCAGTTATAGGCTTGGGTCCTCCTGCCCAGCTCATTCTCCCCTCCTCCCCCCCACCCTTTTTTTTTTTTTAACATTTCTAGGGCTTGAACTCAGGACCTGGGCACTGTCCCTGAGCCTCCCTGTGCTCAAGGCTAGAGCTCTACCACTTGAGCTACAGCACCATTTCTGGCCTTTTCAGGGCTTCGTGCATGCGAGGCCAGCACTCTAGCACTAAGCCATTTCCCCAGTCCTCATCATTCTTCCAAAGCAGCTTCCTGTGTCATCTGCCCCATCACACACTGCTGCGGCCCAGACGGTGTCATGGGGCGGTGGACGTGATAGTTGGCTCTTTCCCTCACCAGAGGAAGGCAGTATCCATGAACCCAGGGACAGCCACGAGGCCTATGCGGGAGTCAGACAAACCCAGAGGCCCATGGGGATGTCACGTCGAGGTCCCTTGAATACGTAATATTCAGCTGCAAAACGCCCAGGATTAGGTGCCAACCTTGTAAGGATGCCCACGGATACGTGAACAAAAGATTGGATTCTCTCCGAGGCAGTACACGACAGTATCAAACTTGATCTGCAGCGCAGTCCTGGTCATTCCCAGGTAGAAACGGTCAGGTTGGTTTGGCTTCCCGTCCAGAGCCATCAAAGAATAAGTCCATCTTCACTTCCTGAAAATGCCATGGAGGGGCCCTGCCCTGAGTGAACCTCACCAGAACAGCCCTGGATGGCACCAGCGGTGGGTGACCGCAGCGATGCACGTGCATCTCTTTTTCTTTGGAAAACTGAATAGAGAGCCCCCAGTACGAAGGTGAGCCAGTGGCCCACGCTAGTGATTCCATAAAGCTTTGCAGTAGCCAAAGGTGCTAGCTGAGGAAACTTCGGGACAGCCAGAGTCATCGGGTGATTAATGCAGCCGTCAGAAAGCCACGCTCCCAGTACCACCCCTTGCAGGCCAAGACTTTGGCTAAGTGACTGACATGCAACCAGCAGGGCGAGGAGCAACCTCGTGTAATCCACAACAAGTTGGTGTTGGGTTGTATCAGGATTTCATGTTTGGCTATTTGCCATAATGGCCTGGCACGGATGGTCGTGGGCTGGTAAGGGTGGGCAAGCTGTTGGAAATGTTGCTCAATGGGGCGGTGGCTCATTGCTCGGGATAATGATTCTCACAGACACACCAGGTACCCACTTTTAAAATCTGATGTGCAAGTACGCCAGCTGAGCTGATGGTGCCCAGATGCGCTGAATGAGAGGAGACACCAAAGCCCGGCTGACATCCTGGCTTCCATACGGACTTTGTGAGTTCTGAAGAAACCCTGAAGGTATGAAGTTTAGGAAGGGAAGACCAGAACATCTTCCCCTAGCCACTGAATCTAATGCCCAACCCCAGGACAGTACCAAAGCCTTCTTAGATTGCTCCGTGTTTGTTTAGTATCTGTGTTAAGATCCTGTCCCCGTGCGGGAGCAGAAGGAAAAAGCCACCTGCGGAGCATGTCTGTTGCTTTGCTTTTGTGAGGTCTCTAGGAGGCAAAACACTAACTTCGCCTTCACTCTAATTACAATTTGAGGAAGTTGTGGAACAAACAGAACTTCTGATTTAATGGCTCCAGGAGAATTTTTTTTTTTTAAATCATGCTGGGAGTCGGCTTAGGCCACCTCGAGCTGTGACAGTGAGGATCTGTGGGTGGAACACATTTCTGTATGTCTGGATTTTGTTTTTTTGGTAGAGGGGCTTGAACTTAAGGTCTCTTGCTTGCTAGGCAGGCGCTCTACCACTTGAACCATCTCCTCAGTTCCTTTTTGCCTTGGTTATTTTCAAGGTAGAGTCTTGCTTTATGTCTAGGCCTGCCTGGACCGTGGTCCTCCTATTTGTGTGTCTTTGGATTGCTGGGGATGGCAGGCATGTACTACTGCACCCAGCCATTGTGCTTCCCCTGTAGCTGGAATAGCAGGTATCATGTCCAGCCAGTGGTTGAGATGCAGTCTTGCAAACTCTGACATCCAGCTATCTTCAAACCTGGGTCCCCCAGTCTCAGCCTTCTAAATAGCTAGGCTTACAGGCTTGAGCCCCTGTGCACAGCTGGATCCTATACTCAGGCCACTACTGGGTGTTTTCAAACAGGTTTTGACTATATTTCATTCCAAGAAGAGATTTTATTTAACTTGTACTATTAACTAACACTTAGGGATGAAATGAAGTGTGCTTCTCTAGCCTAACGCCAAATTGATGTACCTTTTTCAACAGTCTGATTAAACTGAGGAACACTAATGTGAGTCATTTCTAGAAAAATACCCAAGAGGGGCAGAAGGAAAAACCAAGCTGCAGTCCTATGTAAGCATTTTAAAGAGAAGCGAGTCGGTCAGCCTCTGAAGA
The DNA here is from genome assembly GCF_019054845.1 of Dipodomys spectabilis. Classification (NCBI taxonomy): domain Eukaryota; kingdom Metazoa; phylum Chordata; class Mammalia; order Rodentia; family Heteromyidae; genus Dipodomys; species Dipodomys spectabilis. The sequence continues at coordinate 38,443 of NW_024870906.1, forward strand.
TCAGACCACTATGGCGATGTGGTAGCCCTGTGCCCCAGGCTGCCGTGGACCAGGGCGCTGAGATCACTGCGGTCCTCTGGGTGGGTACTGAAGGTGGGCTCCCCACAGGCCCGAGGTCGGGTTCCATCGTGTCCTGCCGAGGGCAGGATTTCTGAGTGACCAGCAGGCTAGTCCGTCGTAGACTGGGTGGATTCAACAACAGATGTTCATTCTCTTGAGATTCTGGGGGGTAGAAGTTCAAGGTCTGGCTGTCAGCAGGGTTCATTTCTTCTGAGGTCTCTCTCCCTGGTTGTGGATGGCCATCTTTCCTGCAGCCTTGCCCGCTCTCCCTCTGTGTGTCTTTGTGGTCTCCTCATGTGAACACCTCTCAGATTGGTTTGGGATCAATCTCGGTGATGTCACCTCATGAATTGTCCTTTTTAAACGTGCTTTCTCCAAATACACCCCCGTTCTCAGGAGCTGTTTGGGTTTAGGATCTTAGCATCAGTTTATGGGCACAACTGTCTTTTAACCTTTAGGTTCTGAGCCAAGCAAAGGGGCTCTGGGGCTGTGTGTGGAAACGCCGTGACCAGTAAGTGCCAGAGGTCAGGTCCCCCTGAGGAGGTCCCTGTCTGTCTGTTTTAGGTGGGAAGGCCTCATTTTGGATTTCTTCATCCAGAGTTTCCAACCCTGCCCTGCTGCCATCTTCACGGGGATCCAAGAAGAAAGCACACATCACACTCTCTGCCATTAGAATTCACCTGGATCAATTCTCTTACCCCAATCTTCATAAAGTTAGTTTCTGGTGGACAAGGCTCATGCCTGTAATCCAACCTACCCAGGAGTCTGAGATGGAAAGATCTTGGTATGAAGCCAGCCCAGGCAGGAAAGGAAAGTCTGTGAGACTCTGATCTCCAATTAATCACCAAAAAGATGGAAGTGAAGTTGTGCTTCAAGTAGTAGAGTGCTAGCCTTGAGTAAAAACAAATAAACAGACAAACAACTCAGGGACAGCACCCAGACCCTGAGTTCAACCCCCAGTACCAACACAAAAATAAATATATAAGAACCAGCTTGAAGTTTTCCCTGGACATTTCAGATAGCCAAAATGATAAAGAGGCTAGGATTCCAGAGGTAGGCTTAATTCTGAAGCAAAACAAGTTGGTGCCTTTCTTTGTGTGTGACCTTCTTGCTCAGAGAGTAATCAGACTCATTTCCAATACAAAAATACAACAAATGGCTGGATGATGGTGGCTCATGCCTGTAATCCTAGCTACTCAGAGGCTGAGATCTGAGGATCACAGTTCAAAACCATCCTGGACAGGAAAGTCTATGAGACTCTTATCCAATTAACTACCAAAAAGCAAAAAATGTAGCTGTGGCTGAAATTGGTAAAGTGCTAGCTTTGAGCACAACAGCTCAGGGATAGCGTAGGCCCTGAGTTCAAGCCCAAGGACCAGCATGCGTGCCAACATGCACACACATGCACACACAATATCTCAAATCAGTCCCATGCTAAATAGTTCGCTAGCACCAACTATTATCATCTGTGGCTGTTTTGTATCTTTCTTTTTTTTGGGGGGGGGGTCCGGTCGTGGGGCCTGAACTCTGGGCCTGGGCACTGTCCCTCAGCTCTTCAGCTCAAGGCTAGCGCTCTACCACTTGAGTCACAGCGCCACTTCCAGCTTTTTTCTTTTTGCTTATGTGGTGCTGAGGAATCGAACCCAGGGCCTCAGGCATGCAAGGCAAGCGCTCTACCACTGAGCCACCTTACCAGTCCCTGTATCTTTCTTTTGTGATGCATTAAAAATCTTAATATCAAAATTATAGCTTGTCGAGCTGAAGCAGAGAAATGCAAGTGAGTGTCATGGTTTGCCCATGGTTTGTGTGTGTCCCTCAGGGGTTCACGCATTGCTGTCTCAGTTCTCAGCGTGGTGACAATGGGATGAAGTGGACCCTGGAAGAGATGATGCTTCCTGCAAAGTCATCAGGTCTCTGGGGATGAATTCTCACAGGACCCTGCTCAGTTATAAAACCCACTGCCATGTGAACCTCAGGGTCCTCACCAGAGCTGAGCAGATGTTGGTACCCTGCTCTCAACCTCCAAACCTGTGCTTTGGGGATTTTATTTATTTTTTTTTCTGGGTAATTTGCACTTTATTTTTTTCACTTATCTTCCTTTATTTATTTTTTTAATTTTTTATTGTAAAGGTACTATACAGAGGGTTACAGTTACATGAGCAAGGTAATGAGTACACTTTCTATTGAGCATTGTTACCCCCTCCATTGTTTTCCCCCTACCATCCCCTCCCTCCCTATCTTCCCCGAGGTTCTTTTTTTTTTTTTTTTTTAAATTGTGATTAAGTGATTACATAATTTCGTTTTGGGGATTTTATGATAGACATGGAAAACTGGCTAATGAATGAGCTTGGGTATTTTGAGCCCATTATAGAAACCAGAAAAGGAAAAATAAATGAAAGAAGGAAGAGAGAGCAGAGAGAGGGAGAAGACAGGGAGGGGATTACATCAAAGTTTAGCACTGAAAGTGTGGAATTCAGATTTTACAAATATGATACTCTGCTCAGGAATGATCATATTGTCTCCTACTTAGCACCAATATTGTTCTTTTGGTTGCTACCGAGACTGCTCACTTGTAAAAACCAAAGGAGGGCTTGCTTTCAATGGCACCTTTTTTTGTGATTAGCAGAATAATAGTTGAATACTTTAATTACCATATGCTCTAGATATAGCTGGGTAACGAGGTTTCACTGCTTAGGAAAATGTACAAGTCTTTCATTTTTTAACTGCTTGAAGAGGTTAGCATTCTATGGCAAAGCACATTTTTTTATTAATAAGGTTTTTTTAGGGGTTACAATTACATGAGCAAAGTAATGAGTACATTTCTTATCAAGCATTGTTGCCTCCTCCTTTGTTTGCCTTACCATCCCTGCCTTCCTATCTCCCCCCCACACCAAAGTTGTAAAGTTTGTTTTTCGACATAATGACTTGTACATCTCATTGTTGCAATGGGTCCACCTGTATCCCTATTTAAACAATTTGTTTTTTCCCTTCCCCTCGACAAATTATACCAATATCAAGTACAGTGAAAACAGAGGTTATACCTTGGGCGAGGGAATACAAAGCAACAAAGAAATCATCTTATAAATATGTTAGAAACAATAGCAAGAAAGAAAAACCAAAAGCACATTTATATATCTTTTGTTGAAAAATCTTTTGCTTCTGTAAACTCAAAGCTGTAAGGAATTGTCTTCTCTGATCTATTGTTTTGAATTTGATTAGTAAAAACAACCTGTTTTGGGTCCTTCATTGTTCTTAATTCCTTCATCTGCTTTATATTCTTTACATCAGGATCAAAGATAATTTCCAAAGGTTACCTTTCTGTGAATTAAATGCATTTTAAGTGATCTTTAAGTGGTTTGCAAAGGGGTTTTAACCCAGCGTGTCAGTTTATGAGTCTTGTCAGTATGACTTCCGTCTTTCAGAACCAGAATCAGAGTCATGTTTTTGTGGGAATTTCAGGATGCCACAAATTCATGAGTCGAAAGCTTTCTTTTACAACCATAGCTCTTAAGCTCAAATTATTTTTCCAGTGGCAATTCAACTCCAAAATACTACCATCTCGATAAAAACAATAGCAGCCAATAAGGCATGAAGGTGAGTTATGCTTGTCTTAGTGGTTCTTCCAAATCTGGTGCCTTTCTTTCTCTTAGGATTTGTTCTGCATTTAGCCCTGCCCCTCCCATCTGTGGCACTTAGTCCTCACACAAGCTAGACTTAGTCCTCCCGCCTGTCGGCTTTGTGTTCCTTCTTCGCCCACCCTCTGTGGTCTCTGCTTCATTTGAATGGGCACTGATTTGCAAACAGCTCTCCTAATCTGATCTTTGCTGTGCAAGAGTCCCTCTGAGCAAACAAGAAACCCTCAAGAATGATTTAAAGTCTTGCCCTTCATCTTAATGCTTTACCTATTTCTTTGACTCTGTTTCAAATCAGGCTTTTTCATCTGTGTTCAATTCTTCTTTATAATGCTTGCTAAATGAAGCAAATAAAAACTGACACACACGAACACTGTCTGGCTCAGCCATGCTTAGAATGATGGCTCCAGTGGGCACAAGTGACTTCAAGGCACACCTTTACCAAACAATCTGCCAAATGTTGGTCTACGAAATCCATCTTCATCCAATATGCCCTCCTTCCACAACTGCCAGTCTACGCAACATGTTTTTCTTGTTTTATCATGACACACCCCACTTGGATGCCAATCTCTGATGAAGGAGAAAGCCAGCTGTTACAACAACCTCCATATTCCCATGGTTGTGCAGTGGACTGGAGATCATTTCTTGCTGCACAGCCATCTAGTTGGCGGCGACAGGGGCCATCCATCTTGTGGATAGATGTTCCCTCAGGACTTTGGGATCCTCTGAATTTGTTTGGTAGGGAAAGAACACTTGTAAGTGTTCACTAAAAACATTGGTCTATGAGGTGCGGTGGCTCATGTGGAGATGCAGAAAGGATTAAGGCTCTAGGCCAACCCAGTCAAGGAGTTAGTGACAGCGCCATCTTAGTTAATACCCCTAACATGGTGGCATTTATCTGTTATCCCAGCTATGTGGGACGCATAGGTAGAGGGATCAAAGTCCAAGGCTGTCCTGGGTAAACTGTGAGATTACTTGAAAAATTATTAAAGCAAAAGTAATAACACTGAAGAAACTTGGCCTGCAACTGCACACATCACCTCTACCCACAGTTTATTGGTTAGAGCACGATCCTTCAGCCACATAAACAGAAGGGAGTCTGGGAAACAGGATCTGTGAGTTCAAAAGGAAAAGGAGAATGTGGTGGGCTCCATCCATAAGCCTGAGATCGGCTGGAAACTTTTCTGCATTTATGTATGACATGTCTGATCATGCATATTGAGATTTGACTAGGTGATACTGGTGATCATAAATTGGAATTTTATTTCTCCTTTTTCTAGGTTCATTTATTCAAACGACTGGTATGTTTTTCTCTCAAAGCTGCCTCACTACTACTTTGAGATGTTTAGTTCTTGATTTAACTTGCCAACTGGTTATGAGATAATTTTATAATCTTTTTTTAAAAAGAATTGCTCTATTCAGCGACATCTTCAACCTTAATAAATGTGATCACAGTACACATTCTATGCCTTTATAAGTTTTGCAGTATAAGCTGTATTTCTGTTTTCATTTCCAATATTGTCGTTCTACTTTTCTTAGAAAGCTACTTAGGTGTATTTTCCAGAAAACTAAGAGGGCAAACAGGGAAGGGGCAAAGTGGAAACAGTGGGTTCTGGCGTCACTGGTCAGGGCAGGAAAGTTCTGAGACAGCTCAACACGCTGAAAGCCCCTATGAAGGGAAAAGAGGGCTCGGGTCTTCCTTTTCAGACAAAGAGGGAATGGGGCTGGGGGTGGGGAGAATATGACTAAAAGATTGAGACAAGAAACACAAAGTTAAGTTTAAAAGGAAATGAAACAAGATTAGAAAAGAAAAACCACTCATGAAATATGCAAATTCATAGCAACTGTTCCATAATTTGGAAGAGTTGAAGGGGTGTAACTCTAAAGCATCTAGCTGACTTTCATAGTGGAGATCTCCTCCCTCAGGTAACTTGGCATTGTGAAACTGGATCTGTGGAAACATCATCGTAACTCTAACACACAAGGTGGTCCACCATGGATGGGAGGATCTTTTCATACTAGAGTACAGAGAGGCTTTTATTTTATTTTTTAAAAATGATTTCAACTTGAGGGGCTGGGAAGGTGGCTCAGTGGTAGAGCACTTGCCTTGCATGCTCAAGGCCCTGGGTTCAATTCCTCAGCACCACATAAGAAAAAAGCCGGAAGTGGTGCTGTGGCTCAAGTGGTAGAGCACTAGCCTTGAGCTGAAGAGCTGAAGGACAGCGCCCAGTCCCAGAGTTCAGGCCCCATGAACGGACCCCCCCCCAAAAAAAAATGATATCAACTTGAGCTGGGAATGTGGCTTAGATGTAGAGTCCCTGCCTAGCATGCATGACCCTGGGTTTGATTCCTCAGTACCATATAAACAGAAAAAGCCAGAAGTAGCACTGTGGCTCACGTGGCAGAGTGCTAGCCTTGAGCTAAAGAGCTGAGGGACAACGCCCAGGCCCTAAGTTTAAGCCCCAGGACTGGCAAAACGAATTTTGGCTTCAACTTTTAGAGTGAGCATATGAATTAGAAGTGGTTGAAGGATAGAGGTGAAAGTTAACAAACTTTAGCAGCATAAACAAGTGAACAACAGCTATCATAACAAACATCTTTGTACATACGTCCACTTTTCTTCAGGATAAACTGCCAGGGGAGGGCAGGCTGGTTACAAATCTGTGTGTACATGTTCATAATTGACTCATGGCCAAATCATCCTCAGGAAAAGTGCGTCCCCCAGCCCCTCCCCATCTGCTTCATTCCCCCCATCTGCTTTAGTCTGTGGAAATCTTCAGGGCTTACAATAATTCACCAGAGCCTTCTCTGATGTCTAGCCACACTGCTGACATTTTCCTTTATTACTATTTACGGGATTGTTTTAAGTGACTTTCACTGGAGGGGAAGCAGCGCATCAGTTCCCAAACCATCCTCTTGAACCCAGTTTCCCACCAGTTTTAGAATTCTCTTCTTCCCCAATTACATGAGCAATGTGTGCTTGGCTTTTGCAAAGGTGCTCAGCTTGGAGCAGAGGCCAGAGCCTCTCTGTACTTCATATGCCATGACCGAGAAATGGAAACAAAACGCCCTCTTTCTCCTTTCTGTCACCTGTTTAAGAGACGGGGACCCTGGGTTTGGCTCTGCAGGTTTCCAGGGTGTTCCTGTGTCATCACCATGTGCTCTTTCTTCTCCATCTTTCTTCACCTTCACATCTGCTACTGAAAGCCAGAGCAGCGCCGGGACCCTCAGAGTCCCTGTTCTTCCTTTGCGCGGTGACACCAGTCTGCTGTTTATTTAGAACTGGTGATCTCTTAAAAACCCTTGTAAACTTATGCCGTGTCATTCAAACCTCTCGATTGTCCCCAAGCCCCAAGGACAAGAGAACACAACAAGGCCATTCATCCAGGCTTGTGGTTGACGTGGTGGAGCCCTGCATCTATTGAACGTGAGGCTGAATCCAACTCCCTTCCATGAGCTGGGCTTCCTTCTGCTGCCCATCCGCTCTCTCCTATGTCTTCCTCCTGTTCCTATCCATGCAGAAGTCCCGGAGTCACAGGCTGCTGGTGAATGTATAGCTCAAGCTGGCCTTGAGCTCTTGCTCCTCCGTCTCTGCTTCCCATGGTGGGGAAGTACAGGCATGCACTACCCCGTCGGGTTTATGAAGTGCATAATTTTAAATGACATGCATACATGGAGTTATGGGGGAGGAGGGAAAGCCCATCATTTATTTAATCTTCCCCTTTCCGTTGGAACATTCCATCGTTTCTGTGTTTTTGCTGCTAGCAAAGGCACCCTAAGCATGTTCTGGATCACTCATCTCTGGACCTTCGTTTCTTTCTTTTTTTTTGGGTCCGGTCGTGGGGCCTGAACTCTGGGCCTGGGTGCTGTCCCTCAGCTCTTCAGCTCAAGGCTAGCGCTCTACCACGTGAGCCACAGCACCACTTCCGGTATTTTTCTTTTTGCTTATATGGTGCTGAGGAATCGAACCCAGGGCCTCTGGCATGCAAGGCAAGCGCTCTACCACTGAGCCACCTTCCCAGCCCCCATGGACCTTCGTTTCCTGAAGACACTTTCTCCTGACCTCTCTCTTATCCCACACTCTCATGCACACCCAAGAGGGAGTTTTCTGCAAATAATCATTTCTGTGAGTTGTTAACCTCTCTGAATGGGATTTGTGGGCCACCAAAATGTAGAGAAGTGAAGGATCACACAGTGAGGCTAAAGGAGGAGACTCGGACAGAGGAAGACAGAGGCTCAGTGTCGATGTGCTTCTGATCATATAAAACAATACCTATCAGAGTGAACTCCAGGAAATGGAAACCAGGTTTTTCTCCTTCATTGCTGTTTTTCTTTTCTTTTTGTCGTGTTTTTCATTTATATGTCTTTGGGAGGTAAGGAGGCGCAGAGATGGAGGTGCAAGAGGTGAACCAGTCAGTGCAGCAGTGACACGCACTGAACACTGTGGAAAATAAACGCAGCTTGTGGGTGGGGACGGGAGGGAAAAACTGGGAAGGAGTGAGGGAAGGGGTGACATCGTCCAAAAGAAATGTGCTCTCTTGACCTGACATGTCACTGTGACCCCTCTGTACATCACCTTTATAATAACAGTAAAACATTTTTTTTAAAAGGAACTGAAGGATCTGGTGGAATTTCCTTCTTCTTCTTCTTCTTTTTTTTTTTCTGGTTCTGGGCTTGAACTCAGGGCCTACACGGTCCCTGAGCCTGTTTGTGTTCAAGGTGAGCTCTCTACCACTTGAACCACAGCACCACTTCCCACTTTTTCTGAGTAGTTTATTGGAGATAAGAGTCTCACAGACTTTCCTACTCAGCTGGCCTTGAACCGCGATCCTCAGATCTCAGCCTCCTGAGTAGCTCGGATGACAGATATGAACCACCGGTGCCTTCCCAGAGTGGTCCTTCAGTGTCATGCCTCCCTCGAGGAAGAGTTGCAAGGGAAAGTTCTAGGTGAACATGTTCAGTGCTCATTGACATCTTTGGCTCTCCTGGGATGTAGACAGGGATCGAACGAGATTCAAGCAGCGTCGGGTGGAATGCTGGGTAATGTGCATGGGTCGATCTGGGCTGCACTTCAGTTTAGAGGATGGATGATATAGCCAGGAGCAAGACAATCAGGGTAATTCTGACCTGGTAGCGCTCTCCGCCGTCTCAAGTACTATCTAAAAGACGAACTCCTAACATCCAATTAGTTACTTAAGCAGAGGCCTTAAAAATAATTCTTCCTGCGCATCAACTGGCCTAGTGCCACAGTGCCGGTCGAGGCCTCCGGTCGAGGCCTCCCAGAGCACGTGTCAGACTGGATCCCCTAGGGGCCGTGTTTTGATTCAGATCCCTGAGCCCTTCTCTAGACAGGGCCTGCGGATGTGCTTTCTCACTCAGCACCCCGGCATGTCTGAGGCAAGTGGGGCACAGTAACCCAGCTCCGGGGTACACAAAGCTCATGACGGGACAGGCAGGTGGGGGGAGCCTGTAGTTCCGTTCTATTCACGATGAAATGTCTCTGGTGTCTTAGCCTCTGGTGCTGAATCCGTCCAATTCCTCCCTATCAAGATAACTTACACTTCATTGGAAACCACTTTGTATATCAAGATTAGGTTGCAAGTAATACCAACAATTACTGGCCACCTCCACTGTGGTAGGTGTGAACTTTATTTCTAAATTTATTTTTCTTTCTCAAAAGGGAAGGTTTAGACCGTGTATCTTGCAAAATTAATGATAATCTTCCTTGCATCAACTTTCATTCAGGCTATGATTATACTCTGAGGGGTTTCTCTTCCACAGCCCCCCCCCCCGGGAATGCCTGTCTGTACCCCGAGTGCCCGCACAGCACAGACACTTGCACTAAAGAACCAACCATCTGAGGATCATGGTTCAAAGCTAGCCCAGAAGGAAAGTCCTTGAGACTCTTTTTTTGGGGGTCACTCCTGGGGTTTGAACTCAGGGCTTGGGCCCTGTCCCCAAGTCTCTTTGTGCTCAAGGCTACCACTTTGAGCCACAGCTTCACTGCTGGTTTTTTTGAGTGGTTAGTTGGAGAAGAGTCTTACAGAGACTTTCTGCCTGGACTGGCTTCAAACTGTGATCCTCAGATCTTAGCCTCCTGAGTAGCTAGCATTATAGGCGTAGCCTCTGTGTCTGACCATGAGACGCTTATCTGAAATGAAACACTAAAAAGCCTGGAATTGGAGCTGTGACTCAAGTGGTAGAGCGCAAGCCTTGAGCATGAAGAGACTTAGGGATGGCACCCAGGCTCTGAGTTCAAGCCCAAGGACCAGCAAAAAGGGGGAGTGGGTGTTTCATGGCCTGTGAATTACATTCTACTAAAGCTGTTTGTGCAAAAGAAAGAAAACTTAGGATAAATGCATTTATAGCTTACATTCCAGATTAAAAGGGATTGAACAAAAAGGATAGTTACTGACATGGAATTCTATCACTTTACCAGTCACAAAGACAACTTAAAGAAAGAGGAACATCTTAAGTCATTCTCGAAGTTGTTCAATAAATATTCTTTGGATATCAAAGAAAGAAGGAATGAAAGAAAGAAAGAAAGAAAGAAAGAGAAAGGAAGAAAGAAAGAAAATGGAACAACAAAAATCTGCGTGCTAGTGCCAGCTGCCCACAGAGGCCACAGCCGGCAGCGCGGCGGCGGCTCGGAGCTTTCGTGTTCATGTGAGAGATTTTTGTGTGCAGTTTGGCTCAGGCACCCACCCAGGGGAGCTTTTTCTGGTTCTCCCCTGTGGACACATGAGCCCGTGAGTGTGTTTCCACCTGCGCCGTGCGTGTGCTCGGTGAGTGACCCGAGAGGCTCATCAGTATGAGTGAACGCGGGTGCTAGACTCCGCAAATGGCTGGCCAGATGCTTTTGCCGTCGTCCACGGCTGCCCTTGTTCTTGGCACTTGCCCTTGATCGTGTGAGTCATCCGCTCTGAGCTGCTCCCCAGGTGACTGCAGTGCGGCTGGAGTCAGCGTCACAGGGCCTGGGCTCCGAGCTCCCACGCCTGCCCACACCTCAGCTCGGCCGGGCTCATTCTCCCTGAGTTTCCTCTTCTGTCATCCACAGCCTGGCCAGGCCACTTGATACTCCAACCAGTAAGCTGTCCCCTAAGACTAAAAGGGGGGGGGGCGATGAGAATGAAGGAAGGGCAGGGAGCCATTGAGGAGAAAACCAACATTTTAAAACGATGGCGGTGCCACATGCTGATGGCTTGGTTTTACAAGGTTTAGGCAGAACACACATGCACACACACACACACACACACCAACACGGACATGTGCACATGTGCGTGCCCAGCAGGACCCTCTGGGTGGCATATGGCTGCCCTTTCTGCAGCCACGGGGTCCTGTGCTCTCCATTCTTGGGACATCTCTAGTGTCTCTTAGGGTATCTGTTGTGAACTCGGGGCCTGGGCACTGTCCCTGAGCTTCTTTGCTCAAAGCTACTGCTCCACCACTTGGGCCACAGCTCTACTACTGCTTTTTTGTAGTTAATTGGATATAAAAAAAAAAATCACAGACGAGGCTGGAAAGGTGGCTCAGTGGTAGAGTGCTTGCCTTACATGCTCGAGGCCCTGGGTTCAATTCCTCAGCACCACATAAGCAGAAAAAAAAAAGCCAGAAGTGGTGCTGTGGCTCAAGTGGTAGAGCGCTAGCCTTGAGCTGAAGAGCTGAGGGACAGCGCCCAGGCCCAGAGTTCAAGCCCCACGACCGAACCCCCCCCCCCCCCACAAAAAAAAAATTCACAGACTTTGCCTGGGCTGCCTTTGAACCGTGATCCTCTGCTCTCAGCCTCCTGAGGAGCTAGGATTATAGGCATGAGCCATTGGTGCCCAGTCTAATTTTTATTCTACGTTGTAAACATGGGTGGTGCTTGTTGTTGTTAGAGTAGTACTGTATCACGGAGCCTTTGGCTTTTTAATGTTTTTATTTATTTATTTTATGCAGTGTCTCACACTCTTGCCTAAGTTGGCTTTGCACCACCATACTTCAATCTCTATCTTACCAGTAGCTGGGACTACGGGTGGGCACCACCAGGCTTGGCTAATTTTATAATCAATGGCCATCTGTCTCCCAAAGTGGCTGAAACCCATCTGCCTTCTTGTCAGCCATGAATGTGAGTTCCAGTCACTGCTCCTCCTGCGTAGTGCCAGGTGCTGTCAGTGTTTGGGGTTCTGGCCACGCTCATGGATGTGTGGCCATACTTCACAGTTTAGATTTGTAGTTCCCTGAGGACATAGAATATGGAACATCTTTTCACAGGTTTACCTGCTGTCTACCTGTCTTCTTTGGTGAGGAATTTTGCTTTTATTTATTTTTTAAAGTTCATTTTCTTAGGGTGGAGATATAAGTTCTTTGAATACTTTGCATGCAAGCCGTCTCTCTTTTTTCTTTCTTTGCTTTTGTGTTTTTGATTGGTCCTGGAGCTTGAACTCTGGGCGAAGGCACTGTCCAAGGCAAGCGCTCTACCTCTTGAGCCACAGTACCACTTCCGTTTTCCTAGTGGTTAATTGGAGATAAGAGTCTCATGGACTTTCCTGCCCAGGCTGGCTTTGAACTGCAATCCTCAGATCTCAGCCTCCAGAGTAGCTAGGATCATAGGTGTGAGCCACCAGTGCCCAGCTTCTGCAAGTCTTTTCTTAGATATGTCTTCCAGAAGTGTTTTCTGCCCGTTTCTGTCTTGTCTTCCTATCTATCCCATTGATGTTACCTTTTGGAGAGCAAAAGTGTTTCACTTTAGTGAAGCCTAAATGTGTCAGTGGTTTCTTCGGAGGATGGTGCTTCTGGCTGCCATCCCCAAGGTCACCTGTGTGTTCCTCGGACATCTACTAGCCATCTTTTACTTCATGTCTCCCTTTCAGTCTGTGATTCATTCTAAGTTAACTTTTGTGAAGGGCAGAATGTCTATGTCCCTTTTCCTTTGCTTTTATTTTTTTTCTTGGCTCAAGGCTGGTGCTCCATCTCTTTAACTATCCTTCCACTTCTGGCTTTTTTGCTGGCTAATTAGAGATAAGAGTCTTATGGATTTATCTACCCAGGCTGGCTTTGAACCCTGATCCTCAGATCTCAGCTTCCTGTGTCGTTAGGATTGGAGGCGTGAGCCTCAGGCGTCTGACTTGGAGGTTTGTCGCCTGCTTTTTCTCTTTGTGTGGCCTTTTCAAAGTCACTCTTAACTAGTTTTCAGACACAGTCAGAGAAATGTTTCTTTGGGGCTCTCAGCTGGGGGCGTGAACTTGGTGCTTATCGAGTAGATGCAGGGAGGGTTCCGCCAGGCACAGAACTGTTCTCCTGGTGATGGGATTTTCCTTCCTTTCTCACCTCTGTTAGGGCTGGGGAGGCACGGCATTTATCAGTGACAGCCAGTTTCAGGTAAACAATGAGCTGGGGGAAAGGTTACTACTGATTTCGGTGTCGGCTGCAGTGTTGTTGGGGGCAAGATCATAGAAATAGATCCTAAATTGTCTCTGGAAAGGAAAACTCAAAGCACAAGGGCGCGGTGTGGGGTGGTGGTGATTCAGGGTTTTATGGCTCCTTCCTTATGAGTCACCAGAGAAGCAATTTTCCCTAAGGGATGGTGAGGGCTGTTTACAGAATGGTCCTGGGGGGTGGTGGCGGCTGAGCCTCATTTTGCCAGGTGGCAGATGGACCCCCGCCTGGCTCTGGCTCAGGAGATGGGGTGTGGATGAGTGGGACCCCCCCCCAACTTCGCTATCACAGGCAAGAGCACGAGGACGGGAGCATGCACGGTTGACACAGCCTAAGGTGCTATCAGAACCGAGAGACGGCATGAGTGGAAGGAAGCAGTCATGGAGGAGGCTTTTCTGTCTCAAATCTCCATCTTCAGGGGGAACATGGGGACCGGGAAGTGAGGGTTCTCTGGGACACAGTGGTGGCCGTCCCCACACGGGGGTGGGGTGGGGGGCGTCTTGTTCTCCAGAGTGCAGACTCTCCCCGCCCCCTGCCCTTTTCTTTGCAAGTCACTGGGATCTGGGATCCCCGTCTCCTGGGGCCAACACCAGCATTTGCTTTGTAGACACACTCCCTGCCTGCCAGTGGTTCTGCCTGGGCGGGGGAGGGAGGCGGGTCCCGAGGCTGGCCCTGGCTAGCCACGGCAGGTGGCATGGGTGAGCACGGGCCAGCTAGCTTGTTCACTTTGCTACATCGCTTCTCCATTTTCCCCCCTCTGAACTCTATTCCCCTTCTTTCCATTCTCCTTGACCTTCTCTCTACCCAGACCACTCCTCACCTGGGCTTTTGATGGAACCCTCCTTTCTACCAGATTATGCGGAGTCTGCAGCCGTCCCAAGCTGTGAGCTACACTGGGCCCTGGGGAAGCGGGGACAGAGGCCACATCAGGCATTACTTCACGAAGGGCATCTCTGTGCGCCGTCTTGCCATCATGGTGTCTATGGCTCCAGCATCACAACGGTCAGAACCACACGCCTGAACTCTCATCTTTAAAAAGGGGAAGCATAATACATATGTGGCTATGTTGAATGCGCCAGGGCGGGTGAGGACAGGAGAGAAGGCACATCTGTGCTTACGAATGTGCTTGGGCATGCATGACCATTTCTGAAAAGAGAGAGGTTTCATTTTGGACGTTGTCAGCGTGGGTGAAGACGGGAAATGAAGGTGATATTTCAGGATCTGTGCTTCATACCTTTGCAATTTGTTCTCTATGTATGTGTATCTTAATAAAAAATAGAAATAGCTAAGGAAATAAAAAGATCAAGTCCAGGAAGCTAGAGACTCTTCTACATTTTCCTTGAGCACAAACAAGACTCGGAGAGAAGCAGAGGGACGGGGTGAGGTTGAAGATGGCTATTATGGGTATTACTTGGTAATTAAACATAACATAGAGGGGACAAGAATGCGGTATATATGTATCAAGAGGTCAATGTATATCCTACCAAATTCAGAAAAGCGAGGGAGGGAGGAGTGGGTGAGAATACTGAAAGGGATGACATTGAGGCGCTGGATTTACAAGCCGCTCTGTTCAGTGGTGGCTCCTTTGTACAACTACTTAAAGACAACAAAAAGTAAACTAAAAAGTAAAAAATAATTAGCACGTTTATATTTTGATATGCCTGAATCGATTCCTGCATTGATTCCAGCTCACCACAGCCCCAGGAAAGCAGCCAGGCCAAGCCCACCCCCGCGGGACCACAGCCCAGGGAAGAGAGCACTCTTGGTACCACTGAGGCAGATCACATGCACTCCGTTGGAGAACTTGTCTCCAACCCCGCCCATCCTGTCAGTCAATATGAAGTGCTCCTGACAATTGCACTTAGTAGAAATGGAAAGCACTATCTTCCAATTGATCGTGCTCATAAAGTTGGCCAGCTAGGAGTGCATCCCTTCTGCACAAGCTCCTCTCAAGAGCTTGAACGTCGTTTTCCCTTTGTTTCCAGAGGACTCCGTGTTTGAGGTGTGTACGTTAGAAGGGGACAGAGAAATGAAAGCATCCTGGTTAAAGTGAGCCAGTTGGAAACCTAAGACATGGGGTGTCACCACCCTTCTCTCCAGGAATCGGAGAGAATGGTAGACATAGGCTGTGCTGCCATAGTAGACACAACAGTGGCCCAGGACTTCCAGATAGCCGGGAGCTGTCGATGGGTGGCATCTCCCGTACCCAAACCCACATTTCCTTCTCTAGGACTTTGACCTGCAGTGTAGGAGACAGGACGCACAGCTCGCCAGACAAGGCCCGCCCAGTTCAGGGGCAGCAGAGTCCGCTAGGCTGAGCTAAGCTGACTGGGGGAATGGGGCCGGATGAGGCTGGTTGAGCTGGGTTTGGAGAACTGGACAGCAATCTGGGGATTCCCAGCCACAGGAAAGGCACAGTGCAGCTGAGTGGAGAGAGCCAGGCCGGGCCACTCCCATGCCTTTTGTGGACGATCCGGAGCTCAGCTGTCATCCTGCTAGTCCAAAGCCTTGTGTGTTCTGAGGAAGTTACCTGGCATTTCTGCGCCTCAAGTTGAAGGGTCTATAAAATGGGGGCAGGTTGTTGTGAGCGTTAATAGGAACATGTGTCTACCTCTTAGCACAGTGCTCAGCACATTCCAAGTGTGGATGAGATACTAGCTATGTGTTTCCTGTTGCTATAATAGGGTCAGACTGACAGGAGGTGAGGAGCAGTGGGAAGGAACTGACCCTAAAGGACGCTCAAGGCAGCGAAAACACAGAGGAATGCCAGGGTACACAGGGCGAAGAGCTCACTGGGTGCCCCCACGCGGGGAGGGCCAGCAGGGGCGGGGCCAGCAGGGGCGGGGCCAGCAGGGGGGGGCCAGCAGGGGCGGGGCCAGCAGGGGGGGGGCCAGCAGGGGCGGGGCCAGCAGGGGCGGGGCCGGGGTCGGGGCCAGCAGGGGCGGGGGCGGGTCCCAGCCAGCAGGGGCGGGGCCGGGGTCGGGGCCAGCAGGGGCGGGGCCAGCAGGGGCGGGGGCGGGTCCCAGCCAGCAGGGGCGGGGCCGGGTCCGGGCCAGTGGGCGGAAGCCAGGGCCATTAGCTGCCCCCAGAGTCACGAAGCATGGCAGGCTCTGGGGACGGAGGGGACGGAGTTTAAGTCTAGATGACTCAGAGGTGTCTGTGGTTATGACGGCAGAAATGTCAAGTGTGGAGCTGGAATTGGGGGACTGGCGTTTGTGTCCGGGGGGATTCCGTGGTCACGAGCAGACTCACAGTTCATCGGGGGGCAGAGGCCAGCGCTGTCCACGTGCTTCCTTCACAGAGCAGGCGGCGGCGGCGGCAGCGGCGGCGGCAGGAAGCCACAGAAAGGCCGGGTGGAGAACCCACGTGGGCAGAGGCCTCAGAGAACCGAGAACAGGCGCAAGGAGCCAGAGCCAGGGGTTTGAGAAGATGGAGTCAACGTCCATCCATTAGGACAGAGATCTTTCTAGTCATCACAGTTGCAGTAACATATTAAAGGCAAATTACACATGCAGATGGCTTGGCTTGCTTTTGTATTTGGCAGGGCAAATGTTCCAAACAACATCACTGCTGGGCGCTGGTGGCTCACTCCTGTAATCCTAGCTACTCAGGAGGCTGAGATCTGAGGATCGAGGTTCAAAGCCAGCCCGGGCAGGAGAGACCGTGAGACTCCTATCTCCAATAAACCACCAGAAAACCGGAAGTGGAGCTGTAGCTCAAGTGGTAGAGCGCTCGCCTTGAGCTGAAGAGCTGAGGGACAGCGCCCAGGCCCAGAGTTCAAGCCCCACGACCGACAAAAAAAACAACAACAACAAAAAAGCAACATCACAAAAGGCCAACAATGGCCAGAGCGCAGCGCCCTGCGTGGAGGCTCTTGGCTTCTTTTCCACAGTTTCCCCAAATGCCAGAAGCGAAGGGAACACTTGGGCCATTTTCAACCATCTTCAGGGCCATGCAGACACCAGGCACGGTGCAAAATGGCTACTTGGCCAGTGGAACTTCCAGAACAATCCCAGTTCCAACCCAACTGCCAGCCCCACGCCCTTGGGTCGAACCACTGTGGAGCTTCCGCTATTCACAGATCTGCGGGGCCCTAGCACTTGTTGGATTTTTCTTTATTTTGTCGGTCATGGGGCTTGAACTCTGCTTGGGTGCTGTCCCTGAGCTCTTCACTCAAGGCGAGCGCTCTACCACTTGAGCCACAGCGCCACTTCCAGTTTTCTAGTGGAGATAAGAGTGTCACGGACTTTCCTGCCCGGGCTGGCATTGAACCTTGATCCTCAGATCTCAGCCTCGGAGTAGCTGGTATTGCAGGCGTGAGTCACCGGCGCCGGGCTCCCTGGTGATTTTTAACGGTCACATCCACTTGTTGCCTCAACCCCAGCACTTCACTGACGCGCTGAGGGATGGTTAATTCCCGTCCCTGTTTTGAGCCGCGCGTCTCCTTCCATCTGTGAAGGAAGGCCATCTGCCTTGGGGGTGTGGGGGGTGGGCACTGCCAATCATGGCTGCTCCAGCCGCCTGCCCTTTCTCCAGGGAGATTTGGTGATGCAGTCCTGGCTCTGGCAGAGCTGGGAAGAGCGGTGCCAGCCTGGAACCCACAGCCAGGCCAGGCTGCTCTTCCTGGAAAGAAGAGGGTGCTGGGGCCCCAGTCTCCTGTCTGATTGCGCCAGCAGGTTCTGTCAAGTCTCCTCCGTGTTTCTATGTCCAATGTTGCCTACGAGAGGGGCTGAGAGCAAACAGGTCGACCTTTTCCTCGAGCCTGCGTCTGGCGTGGGGACGTGTGTCCGTGCGTCCGCCAGAGCCTTCAGGAGCCGAGGAAAGAAACGTGTGGTCACCTCTGCCCTCAATAGAGGACGTCCACGCTTCGGTGCTCCCGCGAACAGGTGCTCTGACATTTTGTATGATGAGATTGTTCAGAATCGAAGGCGCTGTCTGTCACCTTCTGAATGACAAAGGCCAAGCATCAGACGGTCTCGCCCTCCCCCCTGAAGGAAGGGCTGGAGGGAGCTGGGAGTGGGAGTGTGACTCAAAGGACACGCTCCGTGGCCTAGTGAATGCATGCACCGAAATGTCAGAAGGCGCAAGTCTCAGGGATGAGTGAACACATCTGTGTCTCTCATGCTTAATCCCTGATTCGAAGTCCTGTGACAACGAGAATGCAAAAAGGCTGTCTGATTTTTTTTTTTAATATGCTTGAATACATAGAACGCTTCAACCCAGGTTTTTTTCCTCCTCTTTTGCTGGTTTTGGGGTTTGAACCGCGTCTGGGTGCTGTCCCCGAGCTTCTTTTGCTCGAGGCTAACATTCTTATCACTTGAGCCACAGCTCCACTTCTGTTTTGGTGGCGCTCCTGCCTGCCAGGCTGGCTTTGAACTGTGATCTTCAGATCTCATCCTCCTGAGTACTAGGATTGCAGGCGTGAGCCAGCAGCGCCCAGCTAGATTTCTCGTCTTTTCTTTTTTGTGGGGAAGAGAGAGCTAGGACGAGGGACCTCACACACAGTGCGCACACAGAGGGAGATGGCTGGATTTCTGTTTCTGAGCTAGCTTTTGTCTCATCTGCATTTGAAGTAGTGAACAAATACAATTTTGAGAAGCTGGAAAAGGAACACACCATTGTTTCGCAAAAATGTTGATGCCCATTTCCTTTGCATCCTCCCTTGACGAGGCCCACTGCTCCTGAGCCCCCTAGGAAACCTGGGCTGGCACAGAGCTTTCCTCTCCCGCCGGTGTGGGGATGGAATACAGACATGGAAGTGCTGGCTGGCTCCAACCGGAGCTGACTGAAGGCGTTCTCCTCAAAAAGGCAGTGTGGGGCAGAGGGTGCCAGGAAAGGCCGACTCACTGATCTGGCTTCTGATTCTAATAGCACTTTAGTGGCTGAGACCAGGGCTGCTGTGTAGATTGCATGAGGGGTTGGGGGGGTGTTGGGGAGCATGCTACAGCACATGAGCAAGCAGCACTCCTGTCCCGGGGCACAGGATGGCCCTGTTCTGTGGCTTCAAACCTTGGACACTGAGGCGTGTGCCCATGTCCTTGTTAAATGGCAGCCATCACTATTTACTTTGAGGATTCCCCAAGATCACAAAGTGAAGGAACTTTGGCAGAACCCTGTGCATGATGGGAGATCAACCAAATGGCCAAGAAGGGCATTCTAGGCCCCCAAGGGGCAGAGCTGGAGAGAAAGGTACGGGAAGAACGTGGAAAAGCTGCTGGCTTGCTTTTTACAGGCATGAGCTTGATTACTAGTTTGTGTTTATATCCGTTTATTAACACATTTGTAAACTTACTTTTTGGAACTGCCTTCACAGAATAGAACAGGAGCATATGGATGCTCACACAACTCTACCTGACAGAAACATGCCCACCCACACCACAAAACAGCCAAACTCCCTTCATGAGATTCCATCTCCTACCGCGTAGCTCAGCCATGCTCGTGGGACAAAGGCAGCTTCCCAGGCCCAGGCTAAGCCTTTCTGCCGCCCTCATCTGCAGGTATGTCACCATGCAGGTATGCATGGATTAACCAGCTTGCAATGCAAGAATTTGTGTGAACTAAAGAGAAAGGCCAGCTGGAAGAAATGGCCCTTGGCGTCAGATACTATCATGCACACCCTAGCCAAACACTGGAGTCTCATGTCAGATGAGAAATTCCTTTGTTGCAGGTCTGGCCACAATAGCA
Source organism: Dipodomys spectabilis (assembly GCF_019054845.1). NCBI lineage: Eukaryota > Metazoa > Chordata > Mammalia > Rodentia > Heteromyidae > Dipodomys > Dipodomys spectabilis. The sequence continues at coordinate 58,236 of NW_024870906.1, forward strand.
AACCTGTTAGTCACAAACAGCAGACACTGGTGCCTTACGCCTGTAATCCTAGCTACTGAGGAGGTCAAGATTGGAGGATTACAGTTCTAAGCCAGCCTGGGAAGAAAACTCCATGAGACTCCTTATCTCCAATTAACCACCAAAAAGCCAGAAATGCAATTGTGGCTCAAATGATACAGTGCCAGCCTTGAGTGAAAAAACTAAGGGACAGCTCCAGGACTGGAGCTGTATTTGTAATGAAATATTCTTTTAAAAAAAAAGAATCAAATTTGCAGTTGGAAAAACAGCTTCCACAGAATAGACTTTGGTTGTCAGCTGTGCTTCCCAGGGCTCTTCCAGTTCAATGGGGCTGGGAAATGGAAAAGGGGCCATTTGCTCCCAAGTTTGAGAAACGTTGAGCTTTCTTTCCCAAACCCTTTCACTTGGTGATAATGTATTTCAAAGTCTCATTTCCTGCCCAAATGTATTTCAGTCTGCCTTTTTTTTTTTTTTTAACATGGCCTGTAATTTAGTCAAAAGCTGAACCAGAAGCAGCACCACCTGACTGAGCTCAAGGCAGCTGTTCATAAGGCCTCATTCAGCACAGGTCAGACACAAGACACCTTAATGGTTTCACGTGGAGCTGGAAGGCTTGGGCCAGGCTGGACTTGGTAGGTGGCCCTGAGCCAGAGCAGCAGAGGTCTGGGAAGGACTAGTCTGGCCAGAAGAGAAGCTGAGGCACCTGGCAATGGCACGCTTGTCCTCCGATGGAGTTTGGCAACTTCGGCAGGTCTGCAAAGCCCAGGAGACTGGCGCCACGGTGGGCGGGGGATGACCAGCAGAGGACATCCTGAAGCCCAAGACGAGCACAGGATGAATCCAGAACTGAGATCCAAGGGACCAGTGCAGGCTCCTCAGCAACTTCTCTTCTCTCTTTTTGGATGGTCGTGGGGCCTGAACTCTGGGCCTGGGCGCTGTCCCTGAGCTCTTCAGCTCAAGGCAAGTGCTCTACCACTTGAGCCACAGCTTTCATCAACTTCTTTTTAAAGCTAAGTTATGGTCTTTTAAAATGTTTAAACATCATCTGAACATGTCTCTCTCAGCTTCATGGCACATTTCCATCCATTCAGGTAAACAGGGGCAGGTGGAGCCCGAGACGCCGGAGTTGGCCGGGCTGGCGCAGGGGGCATATGCTTTGTTGGTTAAATGGTTTTATTTTTGTGGGGGGGGGATGGCTAATTGAGAAGTAGCTAAATTCCCTAACGCACACTTGTGGAGCGCTGCCGTGCACCCATAAGAAAGCCACTGCTACACGCTTTTCACGGTCATGAAATGGGAAACGGTACCCTGGGGGAAATCGGCGTCACGGTTGGCAACTGAAACCTGTAAACTCATGACAAACGCCCCTGCACTGTCAGGGAGAGAAAAACAACGGAAGCACCACCAAACCAGCACGAGTGCACCATGTTTTCTATGCTAAAGATTTTATTTTCAGACCACACAGAGGAATGAGCTCTGCTGAGCAAACTGAGGGGCCGCAGGACACGAGTGGGCCACGGTGGGCCGCCCGCTCCCGTCGCTGGGCCTCCGCTGGCCGCGCAGAAGGGCTGAGGCTGGTCTATGGGTGAACTCTGTGAAAACTGCTTTTTCCTAGTTTTAGATCTGGCCCTGTTTACCCCACTTCTGCCTTCACACACGAGTTACCTGTCTGCATTTAACACACACCAGCATCCTCCTTCAACAATGTACACGCAGGCTCTGGTTTTGTGGTGGAGTCTTAACCAGGGCCATGCAGGCTGTGGCCAGGCGAGCTGGGCTGTGCCCGGCTCGGGATGGGTGCTGGATGGCCTGGTCCTTCCGGGCACCGTGGCTGAGCATGTGGGAAGGCGTGACCACATGTGACACACAGGAGCCTGGGGACAGCTGTGTCCCACGCCACCACCCACAGCTGACGCTTCTCCCACCACTGCGTGCTCCCGAAACACCAGTACAGAAACCAGAACGCTGTTGATTAAAACCAAAGCTCGCGTGCTTAAGTCGCAGGCGAATGTGGATGGGATTTCAGCGTGACTGCCTTTGTTGGTTTCGACCTGATTTGTGTCCCAGTGTGTCATGCTCTGCCTGAGGCTGCCACCAGCGACAGTCAGGAGACTCTTGCATCAGAATGCTGTCTGTTTGAGCCCCCAAAAGTCACCTGCAGCTCTCATGTAGAATTTAGAAATGGGTTACATGATTTAAGGGACGCTGTGGGTGCACACAGGAGAGGGGTCCCGGGCTCCATCAGCAGGTGCCCAGCCTGACTGTGGAAGTGTTTTCCAGACTCTGCAGCTGCGGGATGAGGCGTGCTCCCTGCCGGTGCACAGCGTAGGTCTGGCCTCTCTGCTCAATGCCAGACATGGAGAGTCTGTCCTTCGCCACAGAGGATGCTGCGTAGAGGTAGCTGTTACCTGAGCATCTTCACCATGTATGGGCCTTGCAATCTGTAGCCAATCTTCCTGTAGTAATTCCTGGTGCCAACCCCTGCAGAAAAGCCAAAATGGACAAAAGCACTTCATCAGCTTAAATGTATACCCTCTAGAGTCAGCCACAGAGCCCCTCCTGCTCCTATTCCTAGACCAAATTCGACTCCTACTGGGGTCTTCCTAAGCCTGGGATGTGTCTGTTATGCTGACTTGTTGCCATATGATTGCTGGTACTTTGCAGACAACAGGAGAGTGAGGGGAGGAAGGAAGCCCGTGACGCAGGGTTCGGGGAAGGGTGAGGAGCAAGGTCCAGCTCCCAGGGCACAGCGGTGTGGAGTTCTCTCCCTCTTTGCTGTTGCCAGGGAAGTGGGTTTGCTGGAGTGGCCTGGATTCACAGGAGCACGTGACTTGAGAAGAGCAAGCTGGGGTTTCTGCCAATTCTCCTGTTCTCTGTGGACTGGAGTCTCCTACAGTGTCGCTCACCTCTCACACTCCCAACTCAAAGACACAGCAGACAGCAGCGGTTAAGGGGGCCCGAGCCTGGGCCAACGTCACGCACCCACTGTTCTGTACAACAGCGTGGGTTCTCCCGACTCCTCCTCCGATGAGAAACTTACCGCAAGGGTCGTAGAACGAGGGCAAACGTTTACTTACTGTGTTCTGGTTTATTAAATAAAGGATATGATGAAGAACACAGACAAAGTACTCAGGGTGAGGCATGAAAGGGTCTCAGATGCCAAATTTCTGTGTCTGAGGGGCTCGGTGTGCTCACCCCTGCAATTGACATGTCAAGCCAGAACACTCCCTGGGGATTGTCTCCTGGGGATTGTTACAGAGGTGTCACCACCTAAGTACAATCAATCAAGTCAACCTCTGGCTCCTCCAGTCTCTCCCAAAGGTCAGTGGCTTTGTCCCTTAGCATGGCTTTGTCCTGCTGGTGACCAGGCCCTGCCACAGAGCCCACAAAAGCTTTTAGGAACTCCAGGAACCAGGGACGGAAACCAATAACAAATCCCTAATTATGTCTCAATATTAAGGAACACAGGTGGATTTAAGTCAGTATTCACGGCCCATGGAAATGGGTTTTCTTCACGGGATCTGAATGCGACAAGCTTGAGAAACACCACCCTGAACAATGCCCACCACATCTAAGCAGCTGACCTCCCAGGACAAAGTCCGGCTCGGGGCCGGCACACACGGGCCCGGAGGCCGGCGTTGCGGGGCAGCAATCCCTCTCTTCCCGGGACCACTTCTCGATCTGGAAGCTGGGATGTAAATGGATGGTAGTGGGGAGGCTGATAAGGCTGATTCCTCAGAGATGCTGGCGGATTGCTACAGATACTATTCCAAAGTGGCGTGTGGTCTGGTGCTGATTACACTTCTAGCCTTACTTTTTGCTTCTCTTCCCTTCCACACGACTCTAGTGCACTGCATTTTCAATTCCCTGGGTGTGTCTGGCTTGGATTCTTGTTCATGCCTGTGATCACGACCCCTCCTCCCCCACTTCCTCGGCTGGGAACACTCCCAGACTCGACTTCCTGTGGACAGTGTCCACGCCTCCTCCTGCCGAAGCTGCAAGGTGGCATGCTCCCCGAGACGGGCCGTGGCTGCCAGCCTGCCTCCCCTCCAACAGGCAGGTCTGTGGAGCATGTGCAACTCTGGTTTCTGGAGATGTGTACTGAGCCCAACATGCACCGACTCAACTCGGTGGAAGGCAGGGTGTGGGCGGGCAGCCCGCGCGGAGCTCGCATGGGGAGCACTGGTCTTGAGAGCAGCAGGCCCTGGGCTCAATCTCTCTCCAAAAAACAAGTTCCGGCAACAAGCCAAACGCTTTATCCCAGTCTCTAGTCTCGACACTCAATTTAGGAATACGATTGCGCACCTTGTTTTGCCTCTTGCCCACTTCAAGAGGCTTAAATGTTATGAAAATGGAACTTGAGCTGATGTGGTGGAGAACTGAGCTAGCAGATGAAAGATCAGCAGACGTCCTTGTTGTTGTTGTTATTATTTTGTGTGGTAGTGGGGACCGAATCCAGGAGCTTGTACCTACTAGGTAAGTGCTCTACCAGCTGAGCCTTGCCCCCAGCCCTTTTGTGCTTCATTTTAGACATTTCAGATGAGATGAAAATCTCTGATCCTGTCCTGTAAGGGCTGGCTCATGGCCCTGGCTGGTCTCAAGTTCGTTATACCCCTCTGCCTCCTCAGGAGCTGGAATTAAAGGTGTGTACTTCCACACCTGGCCTGAGAATGTCCTTGTTTTTTTTTTCCCACAAAGAACCTGGGGTTGAACCCAGAACCTCATGTTTGCAGGGCAGGTGCTTTACCACCCGAGCCAAGCATTTCCTTTCAATCTGAGGACCAATCACCATTGTATACCTCCATTTCTGTGTGTGTTATAATCACTACTTCTGTTTGATGTGGCTTAGGGTAGCGCAAGGGAAAGATAAAATGGATTTGAGTAGCAGCTCAGACTTAATAAATACAAGAAGGGACTCAAACCCCTTGGAAGTGTGGAACTGCTTATCATCTACAGTATCCCCAAAAGTCCAGACACACAGGCATACCCTGCAACTGTGCAGTTACACTGAGCAGAGAAACGCTCATGTCCAACACAAGACATGCTAGTAACACTATCCACAAACAAGAAACAATCCCAAGAGCCACAGGCAGTAGAACGGATAAACTGTGATGTGTTCACACAAAGAAATATGACATAGCAGTGAAAAGCCCCACAGCTACATGCATCAATATGAACAAACTGTACAGACCAATTTTGTGTGGAAGGAATCAAATACAGAACATTTGTTTTTACAAAACCTCCGACACAGGGAAAATACAGCTTGTATCTGAAAGATGATAGGGGCTCAAGGGTCGAGAGCTTTTCAAGGCTCTGAAACTAGAAGTGGGAATATACAGATGAAAATCTTCATCAGGCTATCTACATAAAGTGCCATGACTTACTGCATTTGAGTTGTATCTTAATAAAAAAAAAATCGCAAGGGCTGGGAAGGTGGCTCAGTGGTAGAGCGCTTGCCTTGCATGCATGAGGCCCTGGGTTCAATTCCTCAGCACCACATAAGCAGAAAAAAAGCCAGAAGTGGCACTGTGGCTCAAGTGGAAGAGTGCTAGCCTTGAGCTGAAGAGTTGAGAGACAGCGCCCAGGCCCACATTTCAGGCCCCACGACCGGACCAAAAGGGAAGCATTGTTTTAGTAGGTATTTGGATGAGTTCTAAGAGTTCAGTTTGTGGAAGGAATTCGGAGGAACGGGCAGGGGTAGGACGAAAGCAGCAGCAAGAAGCCATTATAGATCTACTGGATCAATGGATCACACACGGCGCATCACAGACACGTCCACGTGGCCAGAACTCAAACGGTATGATTCCTAAACAGTGCTGCTTCTTTCTAAAGAGTACAAATAGGAAGTTCTGTGCTTGACTCATTCATTCTAAGTAGAAAATGCTTCTTGTGCAGAGGGAGCTGCTTTTCGTTGAGTGGGAATGACTTCCTCTGCCAGAGCATGGCATAGAGGAGGAGGAACTACTTGTGACTGGGATCCTATCACAGAGGATGGGGAGGAGGGGGGGAGGGGAAGGCAGGAAACAACCCCACAGCCCAACTCAAACGGTGTTCTTCCAGTGTTGCAAGGCCCACTCCATGGTCCTCCAGGCCTGGTGCAGACACCACGACCAACAGGAGGCGCTGCAGGACCCGCCTACCCACAGATAAGCCAGAATTTCCAGCCTCTGGGTGCAGGGGGAAGGTAGAGACCACACGGAGCTCCATCTACCTTCATGTCTGCCTCCCCTCTTAGGAAATCAAGTTTCTATCTCTAAAGCCAAGTCTCCATCGCTAGGGCTTATTATTACAGAATCTGCAATGACTGCAGATTATACACAAGTTAAACACTGGGTACCATGTTAGGTGCCAGACAGGAAGCCTGACTTTTTTGTGCCATCCTGGTCCTTGAACTCGGGGCCTAGGTGCTATCCCTGAGCTTTTGTGCTCTACCACTTGAGTCACAGCTCCACTCCCAGCTTTTCAGGGCTTGAGTGGTGTTAAGAGTCTCATGGAGCTCTCCTGCTGGGGCTGGCTGACCTCTGACCTCAGCGTCCTGAGTAGCTGACAGGGAGAGGCATGGCGGCCGGCAGGTAACCTCACAATGCATCCTACCTTGTCCGCTGGGAGACTGGGACACAGCTTTCTGATTTATACTATTATCTCTAATAAAAACTGCCCCTAAGTCTTCAGAAATATATTTGGCCAACATTTCAGTGTTGTCTGGCAGCCATGCAAAGACCCACTCCCATTTGTAATTTTAAGCAATGAGCGCCATTGTGCACAGCTTACTGTGGAGTCAGGCACACAGAAGCAGAGGGGAGGGCCCCATCGCCCTGCCTCCCCCCCCCCACGGCGCCCGTGAGGATTCGGGGCTCCCAGCTCCTGCACACCTCAGCGCAGGCCTGGCAGCACATGCGATTTTGCTTTTTATACACTGTCAAACCAAAACCAGTTTGATGTTCAGACTGAAAACGTACAGTTGGGCAAAATATTTTACTTTTAAAAGCATTTTATAGTCGGGTGTTGGTGGTTCACACGTGCAATCCTAGCTACTCAGGAGGCCGAGATCTGAGGATCGTGGTTTGGGCAGAAAAGTCCACGAAATTCTTATTGACTATTCAACACCAAAAAGCCAGAAGTGGAGCAGTGGCTCAACTGGCAGAGCACTAGCCTTGGGCAAAAAAAACTCAGGGACAGTGCGTAAGCCTTGAGTTCAAGCCCCAGGACAACACTAAACACAAACATACCATGCCATCAACCTTTGCTGTCACCGCATGCAGCAGCAGCAGCGGCAGCGGCAGGTGAGAGGCAGGCGAGGGTCCTCAGGTAACCTAAAGTCAGTGATGGAGAGTGTCCCCACTGCCCAGGCGGGTGGCTCTGGGGGCTCATGCTTTTGCCTTTATACAAGGGGTGTGCCCTAGAGACTACCAGAAAACTTGAGAGGAACTCGGGCCTTTCTACCCAGCTCGCTTGTTTTCGTGACAAGCAGCAGCCCCGAGACAAAGCTATGGGGGCCGCAGAGCAGCTTCAAGTGTGTGGGAGCTGGCTTGACTTCCGGCCAGTTGCACCTCAGGCTCTCCTCTCCTCACCTCAACAACTTCACAGGGCTCGCCTCTCCTCCCCCCACCTCCCCGGTTTTGTGCTGCTTGTTTCTTTCTGCGTGGGTGCCGGTGCTGGACTTCTCCTCAGGGCCTCTTGCTCTCGCTTAGCTTTTTTTGCTCAAGTCATACATCCAATCTGGCTATTTTGTTGGCTAACCGGCAGGAAGAATCTGGCAGATTCGTCTGCATGGGCCGGCTCTGAACTGTGATCTTCGGATCTATCAGAGGCGTGAGCCACCTGCGCTCGGGCCTTCCTCTCCTGTCTTGAATGTGAGACGTGTCCACATCTGCGGGGCATCCTGGCCTCAGGCCCGTCGTGGCCAGCGAGGGAGGGACATGCCACTGCCTGGCTGGGTGAAGCCCACTCGGCTCCTGTTTGCTCTCCAGGCCTGCTCAGTAGGGCTCCTGGAAGGCCCTCCATCACAGTAACTTGCCTTCATTAGTCAGCCAGCACTGACGTCAGCCGGCGCGCTGACCGGCCGCGCAGCCCGGCCCGGCTGCCGCTGCCTGCTCCCCGAGGACAGGCGCAGGTGGCTCTGCGAGGACTGCGTTCCCACCCCGTGGCCTGTGTGGGATGCTGGCACGTCCCCGTGCTGGGAACGAGCGGGGACTGAAGAGCTTTGTGGGGATCCTCGGGCAGCCCACGGCTGCCGAGAGTGGGGAGGGCACCGCCACCTGCTCGCCTCCTTCCTTCCCACCTGAGTCACCGGTGCCACGGGACCTTCCCTCCTATTCCACAGGCATGGTCAATCTTTCATCCGTGTCACCACGCTGCCAGCTCTGGTGATGACAAGATGAGAAAGAGTCCAGAGCAGTATTCTGAGGTTTTGGCTCTAAGAGCGGCCTCTGTGCTCACCTTCTGGCTTTGTCTTCTGCCCCAGCTCGTGTCCTCTTTTGGGAGAAGAAAATAAATTGTGTGTGTGTGTGTGCCTTGATGACAGATCAGGCTGGCACAGTGCCGTCAGTGGTGCTCTCCTGAGGCAGTGTATACCTGGGGAGGCGGAGCGGAGGCGGAGACGGAGCGGAGACCAGGCTCTCTTCCCGCACAGGACAAGGTGCTGCTCTCGGTGCGAAGCCCCTTTCCCATGGGCGACCTCCCAGGCTGGCTGCCAACAGCTGCTGGCCTCCGAAGTCTCTCGACTTGGAGTCCAGAGGCTTTCGCAAAAACCCGGATATAAGTTCTGCTTGGACTCCACTTTAGGGAGCAGCAGGCAAAGAGAACACCCCTCCTTCCTCCTGCCCCCAAGTGGGCCAGAGCCTGGCGGGCCCTCCAAGGTGGGCCAGAACCCTCCGGAATGGAGCTCTTTAATCCTCATAAGGGGGTAAACGCAACACCAGAGCAAAGCCTTCCCACGCTGAAAATAAGCCCACTTTTCCTTTAAAAGAGAAAATAAACCAAGAGCAGGAAATGAACCCGAATGATACTGAGCTTGTGATTCTGACTAACTCCATTAAAGAAAAGAGAACGGCGTGATAGTTGAGTGACTCGGCCGTACAAAGCGAGAAGGAGAGACGACCGTTTCTGAGTATGTAAATGTGTGCTGGCGATGCCTGCGAGAGCACACGCTCTGCGAACACCGACCTGCTGAAATCCTAACAAGACCGCACTCATCCCAGGAGACTCGCCATCGGTGCACACTACCGGAAGCAGACCGCCATGCAGACCTGGCCCCGGGCGACCACCCAGGCCCTGGGATTGGGGCATGTGCCCCGGCTTCCCTGCGCCACTTTCCCACAGAGGACTTCACCTGTCTCCATCACATTCACCTTTTGTATCTGGGTCCAGTTTCCAAGGTCCTGTGATACATCAACACAGTGACTGCCTTCCACTTCAATAGGACTCCGTGACAAACAGAAAATGGCCAGGTAACAAAGGCAGGCAGTAAAACCTCAAGCAGGTAGGGCTCATAAATGGAGAATTACGGGGGAGGAAGTCTTCAGGAACAACTAGATAAACTGTGGTCACCATTCTACAAGTGACAAGGACTACAACGCAGAGTGGAGGTGGGGTGGGGTGAGGCTCAAGTTGGCAGAATGAGGGAAGCTGGATCCCAGAGGACGCAGAACAGTAACATATCTAAGCGATCACGATTAACCCTTCAGCCAGAGACAGCGAGAACACATGGATAAAAATTTAAATGCTTCAACTGAAAAAAATTATTAAAAACATAAGCGTTATTTATGTCAGGCTGAGAGGAAGAAAGAATAAATGTGGGTATCTAGAATGTGGACCCCTATGCTATCTTCCATCAAAATATAGGCTCAAATGTCCCATACACATACACAGGCACATTAAAGCCTAAGCTGAAACTACCCACATATCAAGCAACAGGAAGACAGATATGTAGGATATCTGCATAATGAACGCTACATATCAATCAGAATGAATGAAGTATTCAGACTACCATAATGTGACTGTGTCTTACAGTAACTGTGAGGAAAAGTAGCCAGGATTACACACACACACATACACACACACACACACACACACACACAATTTGAAAATTAAAACAATACCAAATGATATACCTAAAGGACATGTAACTAGATGGGAAGATATAAAGAAGAATAAGGAATCCAAAACAGTTGGGATTCTGAGACAGAGGAGGCCGGGAGAACGATGGCGGGATGGGAAGCTCGCTCTTGGATGCTGCTTGTGAGAGGTCACAGAGCTGTGGCTGGAATGTTCCCTCTACCCCCAAATTCATGCTGACACATAATCTCCAGTGGAACAGTATTAGACATGAGGCCTTTTGGGGGTTGTTAGGGATTGAAGGGGGAATCCTCAGGATTCCCTGAAAAAGGAGGCTGGAAGCAGTCCTCTTAGAGAAGACACGAGGCAGCCTGTCTGTCCGTGTTGCTTTGTGTCATGTGAAGAGACACTCATCTCTGGAGAATGGACCTCACAAGGCACCAATTTGCCGGTGCTTCCAGCTTGGATTTTCTGACTTCTAGAACTATAAGAAGTAAATATTGTTTGTAAATCACTCAGTCTACTGCATCTGTCACAGAGGTGGATGGAGTGACGCCTGTAATTATTTGTTTCATATTTAGGCTTGCCTGTTAATCTTACTTTACAGAGAATTAAAAACTTAAAATTAGTTTTAAGTAATTGAAACTATGTGAATACTTGTTTAAATGGGGGAAATTAAGCAATTCTTCACTCATTCATTAATTCTTCAATTAAGCAATACAAAAATAAAACAGGAGTACTTGGGTTGTGATTTTAGCTGGACACCAAAAGAGTCCGATGGGCTTGAACTGTGATTTAGTGGAGGAAGACTAATGAAGGGAGTTCAGCTAATCAAGCATTTGCTGAGTGTGTATGAGCAGCTTGACAACGGAAAAGGCTTCATCTCCTGTAATTCCTCAAGGAAAGAGAAGCTTTGGCGCAGAACTTTAGATGTTCTTCACGCTGACACAGGACGATCAATCAGGTATCTAGGGGTGCGGTCGGTCCTTGGCTACTTCTGCTGTGAATCACAAACCACCCTTTGCCTCCAGTAATGTGCTACAGGACTGAACTCAACTTGAGCCCACATCAGACTCCCACAGCCAAATTTAGAAAGGGAGAGAGAAAAAAATATGTTAAATCTTCTGAAACCTGAATCACCAGTCTTTTTATTAGACACAAAAGACTGAGATGATGATTCATGATCATTTAATGAAAAAAAAAATCAGTAAAATAAAAACATATTAAAGAAACTGTATTTTTAATTATTTTTGGTTCAATAAATCAACTATTTATTGAGTGTTGTATGCCTAGTAGCATTAATATAGGGAAAAAAATTCATTAGTTTCATGCACTTGCTATACTGAAATGAAACCTTATTACATCTCATTGATCTTCGAGAAGGAGGCAATATTTCACTCTTCAATTGTGTACATGGACACAGAAGTTGGGAAAGGCTTTTTATTCTGAACATTCAAAATGAACCAATTAACTCAATGACCCTAAATCTTTGAGATAATTTATTGCCTATTCTGTTAAAAAAAAAAAAATCTTACAAAGCTGATGAAGGTTACCCACAAGCAATTTTCACTCTTCAAAGGAGCTGGATAGTGCAAGTCATTAATACCTGCTCCTCCATGATTCTGGAGGCGCTGCTCCCTGGCAACCTCGGAGTTCCTCTACCCATTTTGGAAGGGCTTTACGAAAATAATAATACAGTTAACATGAACCAAGAATAAAAGCAACTTATAAAGGAGGTATGGGGAATCTGCCTAGAAGCTACTACGGCAACTTGCAGATGGGCTATGCCAGTGGCCTGATTACCTAGTGGTTCTTAGAAAGCTGCTTCTTCAGAGGGAGTGTGACACAGGAGGCCCACACCATCTGACTCCAGGTAGAGTGGTGCCGTCTCCATCAGCATAGACGGTGTCGAAGGCACAGATCATTGCCACCACTTTGCTTATGCCTCAAACCATTAGTGTGCCTCAAAGCTACCTGGTACCCTGGTAGAAAAAGAGGGATCCCTTCTGTTGACAGTTCCTTCGAGAATTGACTTTAAGAGGGAAAATGGCAAAGAAGGAAGTTCCAGCAATCAGTTCCTCCAGGGAACTAACCATTAAGCTAGAAAAACCAACCAGAATCACCTATTTTGGAATGCTGGACTCTAAGTGGCTGTTGACGCAAGGAGAGGCCGCTGAACTCTGCTCAGAGAACAGCATGCTCAGACCCCGGCCTGCCACCCCATTCCTCAGCGCTGTCACACCACAGAGATGGCTGGCCGGGGGCATCTGTAAGGCCTCGTCCTCCAGAAACTCCAGGCTGGGGTGTTTATTATTGGTCCCTGAAGAGGCTAGTACAGACACCTGCCTTTGCTATGGAACCCTCTGGCAGCACTGGCTTTCCTGGTGAAATCTATTGGAAGATTAGAGGAAACATACAAATAAGAGACCTGTCAGGTCACAGGCTGGCCAGGGAGGCAAAAACTGAATTTTCACTGACCACATAGATCAAAGAATACAGATTCTGCAAAAACAAAAACAAAAACGAAAACAACCCAGTATGGAAAACGTCAACAGATTAAGTGGATGATTGTAGAAACTTTGGAAAGTACACAAAGAAATAGTTAACGATGGCTCATTCACAGGAAAAATAATTTGATAGAAATGGTGTCTGAGGAAGCCCTGAGATTACCCGTCAATGACATTCAATCAACTCTATTAAATATGCTCAGGGAGCTAAACAAATGAAAAAGAAAGAGCTATAGGACAATAGGGAAACACTGTACACATCAGCATGGATCTATCGTTGGGAGTCTCAAAGACGACAGACCTAAAAGGCAGGGGAAAAAACCAAACCAAACCCAGAGAAGACATAAGCCAGTCCTATCCCTTCTAAGCCAAAGCATACAATCATTATTCCCAATATCTGTAAACTAAGTGGACCACGACCAGGAGAGGTATGGAGGTCTCCTTGCGTGGTTATCCGTGTGAGCAAGTCGAGCCTTCAGAACTCTACGGTGCCTGTTTCTGAAACAAGGCTAGCTGTGTGGCTCTGTCCTTGCCAGATGATGGTCTTCAAGTGTCAACACCCCACCGCCAGTCAGTATAACCAGCTTCTGATGAGGAAACCACTAAAACTAATATGTCTACAAGATCTAAACCAACCCGTGGCCTGTTCGGGAAAGATGCACCACTCAACAGTCATGGGATGCCCGGGGAGGTAGGCTTTAATGCCCTCGACATGCCGAGTGCTGCAAACTTGTATCTGACTCATCTACAAATGAGTAAATGCTAAGCCAGGGGCCAAAGAAGCCTGAGAGGAACTATGCACCAATGCCTCTACAGCCGAGCTGCAGCGCAGATACCAATTAGCAAACACTGAGCTCATTTGTTACTCAGCAAAGTAGCATTCTGTGGCACCCATGCTAGCCTGATTAATAATGCTGAAATTAGGAGTTCATGTAGGAAAGCAATGCTTTATGTCATGCCTATTGTCTACAAAAATGACAACTTTCAAAAATCAAACATGTCTGACCACTGTTAGAACATCAAAATAGAACAGAGGAATACACAGAACCCAGGAAACACGCATTTAATTAGGGGATGCTTAAGAAGTAATTTACCAAAAAGACAAATGACATAAAAGGGTGAAGGAGAGAGCACAAAATGAATGCAATCTTTCCCTGTCCTTTCTGACAAGTCCTGTATTAACTCACACATGGGGCCCAAACTGGTTTGCATTTGGCAGGCTTCCTGCGTCCATTAGCGAAGAACCACGCCATTATGAAGAAAAGCTTTCCTAGGCTCTTTAGTAAGGATTATGAATCCATTATCAGACAGACCCAACTGTAAATGTACCCTTCTTTCAACTAGATTATAGTGCAAAGAATAAAACCTTTACCTGAAACCGAGGGACAAAGGTAGTAGCCTGAAATATAGGCAAGTTTCTGGGGTCTGTTTGCAGTTTAAGGAAACTATGCAACTCCTACTTCTTGCCCATGAATGATTTTATTCATCAGTGGCTCTGGGACACAAGGTCATTAGTCTCAGTCCTAGGAGACCATACTGGACTATATATACAGGGCACCGAAACAACTGGGGACTTAAGAAGGGCGGTAGGGCCACATAGCTCGGAGGAGCATGAGTAAGATGGGTCTCATTTTTACAGTGACTTGTTTAACCACTCTGCATTTAAATTTCTCTCTGTTTCTCTTCTTGGGCTTTTTTAATGAATTTCAACAAAATGGCTATCAGCCTCTGACTTCAGTGATTTCTGTCATCAACCATTCAGACATTTTTCTCGTTTCTCACCATCACTGTGTAATCTATCAGCCTTGGACAATTCTTGGCCAATGGCCATATTAATTTTCTACTTGAAAGAACACAAATAGACTACTGCTTATGACGAAGGTAGGAGGGGAGCAGAGGGAATAGCTGTTCGTCTTACTGCATAGCAATTAGCTTGGCAAATTGAAACAGTAACATGATTAAATCTGATACCTGGCCAAAATTGCCAAAAGGAAAAAAACCCCAGTCTGTAAGGGGTGTTAAATGGCTTTTCAATAGTGGCTCTTGTCAGTTATAGCTGCCCTTTTGGAGATGGTATAGGCAGTGTGACGTCAGAGGTCTTGTTTCCATGGTGATTATTAGTGATGGTATTTCAAATGTTGTGGCTAGCTTCTATACTTCACAGTGTAATTCTTTTCCCTGTTCCACTATACAGGGAGGAGAAAAAATGGCTTTATTCTGACCTATTTGAAGGAAAGCATGCTGATCTATCGTTTGAATAAACATTACGGTTTTTAAGTAGACAATTTGCTAATCTTAAACACATGTGTGTTGGTAAAAGATACTAAAACACTTACACTTAAAAGGGACTAATTAATTACTTTGAAATTCGACAACAATTAATGGTTATTTCCTGCCTACACACTATTTCATAAGCTGGTTGTTTTTGTAACATGGATTACCCTTTTTATTTTCTTACTCTGGAGCAATCAGTCCCGAGTGAGAAACTGTGGCGTCTGAGGAGGGGAAGCTGGTTCTCTGCAGTGGAGGACAGCCAGCGGGTGAGGCGTTGCTGTCCTGCCTGCCGCCCACAAAGCCAACCTGTCCTGGAAGGTGGCCAAATGTCTCCTTCCCCTGCTCTGAGCCCCTATGACACAGATAGTAATTTTGGTTAGGCTAGCGCCTTTATTTTTGCCTTGTTTAATAGCTGAAACATTTAAAGTTGATAGGTAATGTTAAAAAGTTTACAAAGGCAAATTATATACTTAAAAGAGAATAAACTGAAGAGCTTCTCTTTCTAAGAAAGCACTTCATCTGACTTTGATAAACAAGGAACTTCTCATTTTTCTCATGTAGCTGTAGTTTATAAAAAAAAATACAGCGTACACCTCTTGATAAGTAACACAAATAAAAAAAAAACCCAAGTCCATTTTAAGGAAAATGAAAATACACAAGAGCTTTCTGACTTGTGACGCAAATCAAATCTACCATGCAGTTAATAATATAGTCTAAAGGCAGAATCAAAGTTCATCAATCTAAATAATGGAGAAAATCTGCTTGCAAGATGAAGGGAAGTCATGATGATTCAGAATGTAATTGAGGGAAAAAAATCTACGCAAGTGCATCACTCTTAAGAGCCAGGGTAACTGAGATGATGAATGACTCTGTCTCTTCCTCTTCTCGTCATGCCAGGACGGGGTGTCTACACTAGCGCTGCACAGGACTTCTTACAGCAAAGCCTACATGCCCAGGGCACGGGATGGCTCTCCAAACCAAGGGCGAGGTGTCATCACCCCACTGTGACCAATGACAATGTGTGCCCACGGTCATGGCAGCGTCTACAGAGTCTGCAGACTGCAGTGAGGCCTTCTCCTACAGTGTCAGAAGAGAACCTACAGAAAGATGACCAGTAAAGCATAGATGCTGAGAACTCAAAAAGCAAATGCCCCAAGGAACTGAATTCTAGATAGAACTGTAAAGATGAGCTAATTACCTTTGTGTGTGTGTGTGTGTGCGTGTGTGTGCGCGCGCACGCATAGACTGTTAATGGAACACAGGGCCTGGTGCTCTTGCTTGGCAGTTTTATTTATAGCTGGGTAACCTACCACGTGAACCACACCTCCAGTTTGGCATTTTGCTGGTTAATTGGAGATATGAGTATTGCTTGAGGTTGGCTCTAAACCCAAGCTTCTCAGAGCTCAGCTTCCTGAGTAACTTAGAGTACAGGTATGAGCCACCTCTATCTGGCATAGAGTTATGTGTAATAAGCATATAAAGGTCCATGGAGATCACCAGGGGAGCTACTGACATACAGGAAACCATGGCTCCCTGCCTACCCACACTGGCCACCGTCTCTCTTTGTAAGCCACAGCTGGTGCAGTGCTGTTGACAAAAATGCAGTCCCCACACACCAGTTCTAGCATAGAGATTTTCATTCTAATGACCAACATGCAGAGAACAACTTTTTTACAAAACCCAATGAAAACACATGTACATGCTGACACACATCCTGTGCTTCAATCAGAATAGCCAAAGGCAAGGTGAACACACGTGGAAGAAAAACACATTTAAAATGTGTTACAGTAATGAACACTTCATATCTACGCCCCCCCCCCCCCCCCCCAGGTTCTGAGTAACAGAGAGCTCAGGTATCTGATTCAGAAACACAGAACGGTGTCATATTGCTAACATGGAGGAATGAATGCACCCTCCACTGAGCAAATACTGTTAGTGGTTTGATGAAGAGTGACTAGTACTTGAGTCAAACAGAAAGCCAAGGCCCTACATCCCTACAGACAGCAATGATATCCAAGCTAGAAGGGACAGGAAATAATGCTTTGTGTGTCGTTTCTCCACAAGACAAAAGGAAAAAGTCCACTCACTTTAGTTCCAAGAATACCTTCCAGGGACATAGAACCCACTGGACAAAAGCAAGATCCTGTACACAGAGCAGCAGACTTGCTATATCAGCTGACAAGGAGAAGGTTTCTTCTCTGTTATTCTGACCATGCCTCTTGTTATTTTTCAAATTCTCCATGCAGATGATCTAAAATTGAGCTATCATTTAGATTATGACAAAAAGCTGGCAAGAGGACAGATGCTGATTTCCACTTAGAGACGCCCTGCTCAGAAAGCAGGCGCGGAGGCTCTCTCAAGCAATTGGACACGACCTCAGGCGAGGCAGAGGCCTGCATGCCTCATTTCTGCAGAGAGAGAGGTGGCAGCAAGGAGGATGAAATCATGTTGGGCAGTGATGGATGCTCTTGTTTTAAAAACTGATTAGGGTGTCATAGATACAAAAAAAAAAAAAATCACGTGACTGTATATTGAGGCTCTGGGAGTGTGGTGCTGCCAGGGGGTGGAGTTAGCACACTGCCTTAGCCAGGAAGGTTAGAGAGTACTAACACCTTGCTACTCTGAAGCCCAATGCTAGTGGCTCCCGCCTGAAATCCTATTAAGACGCCTGAAATCCTATTAAGACGGCTGAGATCTAAGGATCATGGTTTGAAGCCAGACCATGCAGGAAAGTCCTTGAAACTCTTACTTCCAATAAACCACTCAAAAAGATCCAGAATTGGTGCTGTGTGTGGCTCAAGGGTAGAGTGCTAGCCTTGAGCACCAAGAGGCTTACAGGCCAGTGTCCAGGCCCTGAGTTCAACCCCCAGGACGGGCAAAACAAATAAACAAAAAGATGAGAGAAAAATGCATAAGGCTAGATAGTTAAGAAAAAAAAAAAACATAGCCAGACTAAATGATGAAGTGGACCTGTGTGATTACAGTTCCATAATTATAATCATTAAGACCTGGGCATGGGTATTGATTTAATGATTGGCAATTTTTTTTTTCTTTTTAACCTCATTTCAATCATTAGTTTTAGAGAAGACTATCTTCTCAGAAGATGTGGTTAAGCATTTGGAATGCTGTAATCTAATGGAAAACAAACAAATGCTGGGGAGAAACAACCTAACTTTGATCCTGGCTTTCACCACTTACCTTTGCACTGGGAATTAGCTTTTTTTAAAAAATATAGGGATACAATGTCAAAGAATAGGAGCAACAGCCAGGTACGATGGCATACACCTGTAATCCCAGAAACGTGGGAGACTGAGGCAGGAGGATCAAAAGTTCAAGGCCAGCCTGGGAGTAGAGGTGCAAAAAGGTATACACTTTTTTTTTTTTTGGTCGGCTGTGGGGCCTGGGAGGTGTCTCTCAACTTTTTAGCTCAAGGCTAGCGTTCTACCACTTGAGCTACAGCACCACTTCTGGCCTTTTCTGCTTATGTGGTGCTGAGAAATCGAACCCAGGGCCTCATGCATGCAAGGCAAGCACTCTACCACTGAGCCACCTTCCCAGCCCAGGTATATACATTTTCTGTTCCAAACACACCAGAATTTCCTTTTCATGCCCACTCCCGCGGGTATATTCTGTCCTAGGGAAGGAATGAGAAGCTCCTAGAGGTATTCAGGACGTGCTACCCACAACAGGCACTTGACAGAAGCTGGAGGAATCTAAGGACACAGTGAGAACAGGAAGGGCCCTCCCCTTCCTCTCCCTTTGTCCTTGGAAGCAGGCGCCTCCGCCCCGCTTCCTGGTGCAAAGGAACACCCTTACTCTCCGACACAGGACTCCAAGAGGAATCTGAACTCCAGGCTTTGCTAGGTTCCTCACCATACTTACCCCCTTGGCTTAGACTCCTCTTCCCTATCGTATTTTTCCATTCCTCCTCCAACCTAGTTGGAGGTTAAACTCCATGTTTAATCTTTTTTGGCTCTTCCTTTCCTTAGGAAGGAACTGTGTGTTGCATAATTTCTACTAAATCCACCTGTATACTGCTCCTCTCTTCATTTGTCTTTGCCAGTTTAATTTTCAGACCCAGCCAGGGACCTAAAGAAGGTTGTGTGCAGACAGAAGCTTTCCCCCAGGAGCAGAGGCAACGAGAGCAGTGCTGAGAGCAGGAACTCTGTCTGTAACATCTTGCATTGGCAACTGAGGTGAACATGAATGATCTGAATGTCGCCTGATGATGGCGACAGTCTGTTATTTACATTTTCCTTGGGTTACTACAATCAAATTCTACTTCCCTGGACAAGGTTAACGGGGTGCAAGGCACAGGGAGCAGCTGACCACGATGCCCCTGGTGACAGGCGGTGAAGAAGAGGTATAAAGAGGGCCTGGGCCTGCGGCGGTGGGTGCTGCTGAAAGCTCTTCTCTACCCAACTGCTTTGAGGAAGCTCCTGAGTGTCTGAGCACAAGTCCTTCCCTGCTCAGCCTGTCCAATCTGATCATAAATGGGGTATGAAATTCCTGAGGGCAGACAACTTCCTTGTGGTACCAAGTCCAGGATGTGAGTGAATCATGAACGCAGCCCCCCCACTTGTTACCTGATATAACAGCTATTTTCCCAGATCCGTGTTCTTCTCGAGCTATTCTTTCTGCCTCCTCCATCAGCAGCATGCCAAAGCCCTGGAAGGAACAACAAACGGGTTGGGGGTTAGAAGGGAAGGAACTCCATTAAATGAGGCCCATAAAACAAGGCTATAATTTAGTGGTTCCTAAAACCTGTTAAAAAGAGCAACACAAATCTGCTTAGGAGAAAGGATAAAGAAGCCGCACAATTATACTAAAAGTACATTGGCACTGACTAGTAAGTGAGGTTTAACTTTCCAATAAGAGTGCCCGCAAGGTCTCCAGTGGTGAGAGCAATGCACTCGAGCGAGGGGGAACTCATGCCTGGCGCCGCTCGACAGGACAGTTCTAGGCAGTCTCCAAGGGACAGAGTCTGGGGCTGCAGTCTTTCATTTATTACAGCCACAGTGTACTTTCTAGAAGGGTTCAGAACTAGGCAAGATTGTTAGATCATCAAAATGGGGGCCTATCTGAGAGCTGCCATGAGTGCTTTGAACACATTTTCCTGAATTTCAAAAGGTATGTTGCTAATTTTAGGTTGGTTGGGCTTAGAATAGGATTCTCAGACAAGTAACAACTTACACTTCAGAAGTGCTTTAATATTTCAAAGGTGCTTTCATGCCATCATCTGATTCATAGTAAGTTGACCCATACAAAATCGCCAGTACCAGATGACTTTCTACAGCAGCAACTTCATGTATTCTGTGATATTCAACATGGCCAAATCGGTTTGTTGCTTGCTCGGCCCCCATTATTCATCAAAGGGAGCAATAGAGAGAGCAAACACCTCTAAAAAATTAAAATTCGAGTTCTTCTAGCTGGGTGCCCATGGTTCATGCCAGAAAGCCTAACTACTTACAAGGCTGACATCTGTCACAGATTGGGACGGAAAGTCTGTGAGACTTATCTCCACAAAACCACCAAAAAGCCGTAAGTGGAGCTATGGTTCAAGAGGTAGAGCACAAGCCCTGAGAGAAAAATGATGAAGGACAGTGCCCAGGCCCTAAATGTAAGACCTAGTATAAGAAAACATACACATGGGTTGGGAAGGTGGCTCAGTGGTAGAGCGCGTGCCTTGCATGCTTGAGGCCCTGGGTTCAATTCCTCAGCACCACATAAGAAAAAAGCTGGAAGTGGCACTGTGGCTCAAGTGGTAGAGCGCTAGCCTTGAGCTGAAGAGCTGAGGGACAGCGCCCAAGCCCAGAGTTCAGGCCCCACTTCCGGACCCCCCCCCCAAAAAAAAGAAAAGAAAACACATATACCCCTCTCTCCTCCCCACCCCAGATTCTTTGCTTTTAATACTTCCTTTTCTCCCTTCTCTGCTTCTTATTCCCCTTCTCATTAATTAGAAAACAAATATGAGTAGAATATAGGCTACCTGATGCTGAAATTTTGTAGGATCCCGGCTGCTCACGGGAACCACACTCCCATAGACATGCAGCTCTCGAACTATGGAAACACCACCGCCCAACTCAAAGCGGAAAGTCTCCTCTGAACACTTCCGTAATCGCAGGAGGCCAATCAGAATGTCCTGATCAGGATCTTCATAGGACAAAAACGTTTCCCAGCCACCATTTGCAACATAGTCTCTCCTTACCAATTCAACCTGTTGAATAAAAAGCCACAAAAATACTTTTCAAAATTAAAGAAGTTCACTTTTATAATTGTATGTATTTATCTAAGCTAACACTCACAGTTAGGAACCCAGAATGAATCATCACTAATTAAGTTTCTTTTTACTTGTCTCCTCTCAAATAGCACTAAGATTAAATGAAGGTTCAGGTCTTGTTCATGGACTATTATAAATGGAGAATGATTTTTTTTCAAATATTTGAACTTAATTAACCTTGAGATTCTTCCAGCTATCCAACTCAGTGAATGTATTTAATCTTTGATCTTCCGTTAAGATCTACAGATTCTGTGCCATGCATAGCTCTTAGGGGCACTGCTTTTGGTCCCCAGTGTTGAATGGTTTCATTTTCTAGTCTCTAAGTCTTCCACTAAAGCCTGTGTAGGGGCTGGAGAATGAGGTGCTGACCCCCAGTTCCTGGACAGGATTTAGCAAGTATGGTTATCCCATTGGGATCTTGAAAATCTAATTACTGGAAGGTAGATTTTTTGTGGTAGCAACTTTTATAGATCTTTAACTCTTTAAGCCATTGTGCAAATGGCCTTGCACAATGACATTTAGATATGGACATAACAACACAGTCCCTAAATGGTCACATGATACCCTAGTGCACTCAACAATTCAAACCAACATTTTTCTTTTCAATTTCATGTTTGCCCAGTACCTGGATTGCATAAGAATTCTGTAAAACAGTAAACTCTGTTGGGTCTACTCTTTCCTTTCAAAAGGTCCCAGATGTGTAAAATATCAATAACATACACAATTCATGCTAAGAGTAGATTTATTAATGCAAGCAAAGATCATCTTAGTCCAGCCTTTCTGATGTGGGATTCTTTTTGTGTGTGCTGGCTGGTACAAGGGCTTGAATTCAAGGTCTCATGCCTTTCTGCTTATGGCTGATGCTTTATCCTTGAGCCATGACTCTGCTGTTAACCTTTGGCTTGTTATTTGCACATAAATCTTAAAAGATTTGTCTGCTAGGGCTGTTTCTGAAGTGTGTTTCTCAGAACTCTGCCTTCTGAGTAGCTAGGATTACAGGCGTGAACCACAGGTGGCCAGCTTCAAATGGAATTTTATGACTTACATCCCACACTTAATTTGTCATGTAGTTAGAGACATTATAGGTATAAAAAGTGAAATTATGTCCCTATATAGAATGAATGTCTTAGAACATCACCCTTCATTTCTGTGGAAACCTGGGAATAAGTGCTGTTTATGCATCTGATTATCACCACTGGACAAATATCTGAAAGTTGCACTCCACCAAAAGGTAATCAATCACGTCACAACGAAGCCCTTCATATTCCAAGTGTAGGGTGGTCAGCATGGCACTGATGGCTTCTACACTGAGCAGCTGAGATTGCAGAACATTTCTAACACTGCAAGAGTGAGCACACCTGTTTTTCCTAACCTGGTTCTCTTCCCATTCAGTTACCTGCACACTTGGTTTCCTGGCTTGATACCTGTATCTACTTCCTAATTACTCTGCTCTGTTGAGTTACTTGTTCACTTCTTGGGCTCGGTCTGATCTGTAAGGTGGGAGTGCAGATTTGGCAAAGGTTTAAGTGAAACTGACCTGATATGGCCGTACTTTGTGATGAATTTCTTGTATTCCAACTTCTCGGGTTCTTACATCTCGACACTGTCAAAAAAAAAAATTGAAGTGGAAATTCAATGTTCATTTAAATCATTCTTTTATTTAAATGCTGGGCTCAAAATTGAGTTTGAACACAATTTATGTTGACATTAAAAACTGAACATTTAAAGGAGTCTGTCTTTAATAAATTTGAGAGTGGAAGAAAGCAGAATGAAAACTTACAAAGCTGTGCTGTTTTGCCTTTCAAATAAATTTAGAATTCAAGAGACCAACATATAATATGATCTGGAGGGGAGGGAAGAGATTATGAGTCATAAAGCCAGAAAATAGGTTTGCCCAGAGGATATAACTATCTGAAAGTATAATCCAAAACTATGTGCAGAGAAGAGCAAAAGAAAATTCCTACATTTTTTAAACTTTCACTATTTTATGGCAGTTAATGTACTTTTAGTGTTATCTTATTGGTATCATTTTAGACATGTCAAAGATGCATGTTAAAGATGTTTTTGCAGAGAAAGGCATTGTAAAAGAAAAGACGAGAGGAAGAAAAAGAATGAAAGAACAAAGGAAGTAAGGAAGGAGGCTAAAGTCAAATAGTAAACCAACTGAACCCCAATTACAAATGGCCTTTTGCCTATCCCCAGCGGCACAAAGCTGCCTCCAGACAATGCCAGGGCAATGCCTGGTCTGCCTGGCCAGACATCTAATATGCAACCCTCACAGTGCCCAGTTATGCATGCTCTGCAGCCTAGTGTTTATATAAAATCCTTACACTATTCCGTTTTATGTCCTATGGTATAAATTTTCCTGTAGAGTGCATCGGAAACATTATTTTCAGACTTTTGCCATTTTTACCAATGAGGAAAAAAAAAATCACTCTAAACATTTGATAGCCGTGCAAGTAACACTACTAATGTATTTATGAAGAATTGCTACATATGTATGGAATTCCATTTTTTTAAAAAGAGTTCAGTATCCAGTTCTGCAAAAAAGCAAACCTATTTTCACACCCCAGAAACCAGCTCAGGACAATATTTTGCTGATGCAAACTGCACATAAACCAAGGCCAACAATTTCTGTAATTAATAACATAATAAATGCAAATGCTGCCTTTCAGCTACTGTTGTTCTATACAGTGTCTTGCTGTGATATACTGCAGCAACATGTGTCCCTGCTTCTTCTTTCTTCTTGTTCTTTTTGGGGGCATGCTTCTAGAAAGCAGATAGCGTGAGCCTGCTTTCCAATAGACACTGCTTATGGGAACTGGGTGTCTATTAGCTGTGACTGAATGCCATACTCATTCTCAGGCTATTTAATAGAGACTAGCAGGGTAACACAGGGCAGAGTTAAAGAAGGTGGAGAGATGAGGAGGCTGTCAGTAAACAAGACTGGCAGTGTCCTCTACAGCAGGATTCTGAGGGGTGATAAGAACCTGGACAGTGGAACATATACACCACTAATCACTCTAAATGCAATTGTTTCTTTTCTATAACTTAATTTTTTAAAAGACTAAGCCAGTAATGTTCACAAGCCTTCTCGTGGACAGTTTTAAGAGTTTTTCTCCACAGTAATTTGAGAATATAAAATCATTTAGGCTGAGCCTGTAAACATCGTGTACAAGCTCTGGAACAAAGTTTCCTAAAGCATGGTCCACATTTGATCAGGTACAGTGCACGGATACCTTGGCCCTATCTTGGTTAAATACAACCAATCTTGGGAGGCAGAGCTGGCCACCAAGTGCCCCGGCTGGACACCACTCCTGGCTTATGTCTTCAGCAGCTCTAACAAGTTCTTGGGACCCTGAGTTTCAATGAATTACCTTTCTCGAGAGAGTGAAGCGATAGCTTCCTCTTATTAAATATTAAAACAAGTGACTTGACAGTGGGGGTGGGTTAGGGAGTGTGCAGAGACAGGGCAATGGCACTGTTTGGTAATTATCTCTTGAATATAATCCTTGTATTTTCCAATGGACCTACTTTCTTCTGCAGACCATATCTTACTCTCCTATGACCCAGCTGGTAAAGAAGAAAAAAATCCAGTACTCTGAATGAAAAAAGTTTCTGAAAAAAGTTGTTGAACATATATAGTTGGCAATCAGAGCAGGTAGAAAAAAACAAGCACCATTACACGGTTAAATAGACGCCGTTAGGTAGAAGAAAGCAGAAATGGATGAAGGGGTGGACTGCAGCCTTTGCCAGCACCTGTTCACCTCTACAGATCACAGAACGCCTTCAACACATGCGCGCTTTCTGACTCAACCAGAAAAGCAACACTCCGGCAGCCCTGCGTCCTGATGGCATCTTCCTCAGTGCTCCTGTGGGCTCTCACCTGTATCCCGAGGTCTTTCATCCTTGCAAAGGCCAGCTCCCTCAAGTTGCCGTGCTCTACGCCTGAGCTCACCAGGGGCATCGGGATGTCTCTATACAGAAAAACACCAGAAAAAATGCCTGTGAAGCTGAATATCCTGCAGAGTGTTACTCTATCTTTGTTCTCCCATTCATGAAATGTAATTTCATTGACTTCTTAAGGGTTTCTGTGGGAGACATGTGATGGAAATCATTTTATAAGATTACAAAGTACAAACCCATGCCCAAATGCCTAATAACCATTAGTGAAGATTGTTGGCGGAAGAGAAAATACCAAACTGAAAAGGAAACAAAATGGGCTTAATAAACGTCAATTTGTTTGCTGAGGGGAAATACCAATTTCAATTAATACAATGCTTCTAGCTTTATGAATACTTTCGCATCGTTGTGGCTGGATGAAAGTAACCAGGAAGCTCAGAAGCCTGGCATAGCCAATTACTATTCTCAAAGACTCAAAACTTTCCTGTCCGCTTCTAAATTAGAAGTGACTCTGCCTAAAGACAATACAAATTTGCCTAATAAAATTCATTTCCAAGCACCAATACATGACAAAGGACCAAGTATGCATTCTATATTAGCAGCGACAACACCATCTTACAGAAAACTCCCAACAGTCTACGATAAAATGATAACAACACACACAAAACAACAACAACAACAACAACAAAAACAAAAAAAACCCCAGCACTTGCTGGTGAGTGAGGTTGGCTCACGCCTGTAATTCTAGCTACTCAGGAGGCTGAGATCTAAGGATCGCAGTTCAAAGCCAGCCTAGCAGAAAAGTCTGTGAGACTCTTATCTCCAGTAAACTACTCAAAAAAACTGGAAATGGCACTGTGGCTCCAGTAGCACAGAGCTTGCCTTGAGCAAAAAGAAGCTGAAGGACAGTACCCAAGCCCATAGTTCAAGCCCCAGGACTGGCAAAAACAACAAAACAACAATAACAACCCCCTCCCCCCACAACCAGCACCTAAGTATGGAGGTTTTAAAAAATGATCTGAAGTCTATGCTAAGCATGTCTTCTTTCCTATGTAAATACAAAGTTCCAATTTGTTTAATCTGATGTTTAGTTAACAGAAGCAAAATGTGTAATTATTTATTTTTCTTTTCTCTTGTTCTAGAATCAACAAGTCTTTTCCTGCTCTCTCCACTTACTCCTTTACACATTAAACACAATTACTAACACATCTATTTGATTTTAGTAAGATATTCCTCACTGAAAGGTATCAAAAGCCAATTATTGAGCATAACAAGCTATTCCCAACAAGCCTATTCAGCTTAAGAAGCCAGAAGAATTTCCATAAAAATGCTTAGACAAGCAAGCAGGGGCTCAGTGAGAGTGACATGCAAACATGTTCTGGCGTGACTAGGAGAGTCAGTATATATGGCTAACTTATACTTTTCAGTAAAATGCATTAACTTTGGAACTACAGCTTTTTAAAATCAAAAATGTTTCAAAGTTAGTAATCAGATGAAATGGAGGAAGGCTATCAAAATGAAAATAAGAATTTTAGCAAGAAACATAAGACATCAAATATTATTTTACTGTTTCATATTGCATAAGCTAAAGGTCAAATCACTTAAAATTCTTTTTACCTTGAAGCATCTTATACATAATTCAAATATATGAAATACAGGGCTATATTTTACAACTTCAAGTAACAATTTCAAACACTGTTGTACAGTGGCAGCCATGCTAGTCGTATACACCATGTGACAAATACGTTCGATTTGTATTATTGTGGTAGTTATGTTCTATAATGTACTGTCTACACCACAGCACCATTTCTAGGGAATGGAATATTCAGGGTTAAGCTTCTGGGAGCCCCTAAACCTTAGGTTTAACTGTTCAATACTTACTTACACTTACCTGTTACAAGCAGGCTACCATATAATCTGTGGGGATCCAGGAAAAAATGAGGATATGGGGCCCCTTATTAAGTATTAGTAACTTCAAGCTGGTGAGAGTCTGCAGTGAGCCAAGCACCAGCCCTGTGTGGCATGCATGCTCTTGAAGCTGGTCCTGCCCACTAGAGTCAGCCTGTTCACACAGGGAATCACGGCGATGCTGACAGTTCGTGTAAATGCCCTTAAATTTATGTCTGTCACTCCAAAAACGAACTTGGCTTCAGTGGTCTTTGCAGTGACATGCCTCAAAATTTTCCTCATTAGGGAACAAGACTGTGGCAACTGCCACTTGCAGTGCGCCAAAGTCTTTCCCACGGAAACCGCAGGGAGATAGTTGTCCTCTCCCAGCAAGGTGCCACCCATGTGGGTCTGGATCTTGAACACTCTGGGAGCTCAACTGTAGGAGAAGTTATGGACTGCCTTCGGCACATCCACTTAGAAGTTGAAATGAAAGGTTCCTCAATATATTTCAATCTAATTTTACTTTCTTGGCATGAAGAGATTACATATGAGATCATTCCTTTTTTGACTACATCCAGCTTGGAGGTGCTGGTTTTTGTTCTTTGCTCCTTAAAAACCTTTGAAGATCACCGTGATGTGTACAGCGTTTTGTCTAAAGTTTCTCAGGCTTCAGAAGCATGTTTTGGTTGCAAATTGGCATTTCTATTCTAATGCCTCGCCGTGATTTAAGTCCTACATGGAGGCAGACAGCTGTCAAACAGCCTGAGGACAGCAGCACTAACATGGCTGCTAACATGCCTTCCCGATGTGTAGCCACTGGTGCATCTGTCAGGATTAGAATACAGAATCTCTTCTCAGGGTGCTGCTTCATAAAGATTCCCAGGAAGATGCCACAGCCTCAGCAGGAGATGAAAAAAAATAGACTAGCTTAAAGTGGGGCTGGACAGGGTGTGGGAAAATAGCTATGAGGTAGTTTTGTAGAGAAAACATGATTTTATTCATGGAAGTATAGCACTGTATGACTAGTAATGACACAGCAACCAAATTCTGGCTGTCAGTATTATATACCAAACTCAGTAACATAAAAATGTAAACACAAATGATTCAAAAAGCAAAGTTATGGTGATGCCTGCACAGTGCAAGTGGCAGAATCACATGACACGGGACAGGGAGCAGGAAATGGAATCTCATGAGTGACTTCAGCACTGCACGAGCTGAGTGCAAACTTTCTGGGATTATGTGTAATGAATGGTGAGTTCCAGTTTCAGTGTGGCACCTCCAGCATCCGTGAGGGACTGGCTCTTTCAGGTGCCAAAATGTGCAGACACTTTGGTTACATCAATGGCGCAGGAGACACAGGCACACCCTCTCCTAAATCACATTGTCTCCAGATGACTCATCACCTAACACAGCGTCAGTGCTGTGCAAACAGTGGTTACTCAGTATGGTGCAGGGAATGATAACACAAAGTTTCCATGTTCAGTACAGGTGTCATTTTGGTCTAAAGTTAGATGAATCCCGAGATCCAGCACCCTTGGGTACAGAGGGCCAAATGTATACACAAAGAAAACATGTAAATAAAAAATGGAAAAAAAGTAGCAACATATAAAAATTAGACTTCTTATACAGGTAGACACAGTAATACTTCAGCAATTCCCACTACAAACTAGCAAGTAATATTTAACACTACTCCACAATAAATTACATTTAAAAAATCCCAATGATTTGAATGGAAACATACTTGTATAACTTAAATAGGGTTATAGTAAGACGATGAAACACATGAAAATAAAATAGAAAACACGAAAAGGACACCGCTGGTGACTTAAGAAGCCTAGTCAACAGCCATCTTCACAGTGAAGTATACGCAGGAAAAGCTGGCATGGCGGTGGGTGTGGAGACATCTGCGTGCAGGGAACCGAATCACCCTGCTCTGTAGACCACACATCGTCCTCACACTCGCCCAGGACTTGCGGAGCACCCCACTACCCGACAGTGCCACTGCCTCTGATTTTACAGTAGTCCCTTAAGCTCTAGTCCACCCACAGATCTGTGAAGCAACAGCGATCACACTAGAGCCTCACTGCCGCCCTCATGGACACCTGTGGACGTCTGCACCTTGTCCCTCCAGCGGTCATCTCGGCAGCAGTGCTGGGCCAGTGTTATGTCATGATAACGCCCACAGACGTCTACTGCTACTGCTACTGCTACGGGAGGGTCCAGGCGGAGGGGGAGAGTGTGGATCCTTGGCCTGACTGCCTGCCGTACCTACGCTTTCTTCTTTTTGATTAAGACTGTGGCTCTCTGAGCTGAAAGGGGTCTCCATTCTATGTCACACTCTGCTGGGAAGATATGGCTTTGCGGGTCCTTTCGCTGCTCTGGGGTGGTTCAAGGAAATGATCTACTTCCTTCCTCTCTGGTCTTCGTTGCCTCCTTATTTCCTACTGTCACTCATGTAAATTTTCTGAAGCAATCTCAAAGTCACAGAAAAAGTACAACTAACTTATTCCCAGAACCATCTGACAGTAAGTTGTGAATGGCCCGGGCCAACCTGGATGGAATACTTGGTTTTCTACAAGGTTACTGTTATTCAAACAGAACTGTCATCAAAATCGGAAAACCACCTCAGGTAATTTCTATCGTCTAATACGCAACTCCCCCCTTTCACTGGTGCCCCAATGAAATCTTTCACAGCAAAATGGCCCATGTTGGAACTCTATATTGTATTCATGTTTCTTTAGTCTCCTTCAACATGGAACTATTCCCTGATTTGGACACTTTCAAACTCGAGCGTAGTTCCTTTTCAGACCTCCCCTTGGTCTGGGCTTGTACACTGGTGCCCCATATTCACTCCAACTAGGGCCTCTGGCTGAAGAACATTCCCTCACAAACGGCACATAACTGCACTTCAAACTCTTTCCAAGAGTGTTCCCCTGATCAGCTGACAGGCTTCTTACTGTCAAGCTATTCTTTCCCACTTCATAATTATTATGTTATAAAGAGGTACTCCTTGACAACAGAGTCAATTCCAGTTATGTTACTAGATGGTAACTAGTAAGTAATTATTACATTCTTGAAGTCTAAGCCATTGTTCCTATGGAACGTACAGAGCTGGGTTCCCACGAGCCTCTGGCCATGGCCTTTTGTGTCTATTAATACATAACCTTGTTTTATGTGTGTTTCTAGATAGATGCTGATCTAACATTACCGATTCATCACACTGAACTTACTCACGGCCAACAGCCCTATCTCCTGCTATCTTAAGGAAGGTGACCTAGCACACACATTTTCCCCCAAGGCATATCACAGCATTTCAGCACTGTGTTTAGGATCATTTCAAAGAGCAAATCCCTAACGAATAGCACAAAAATCTTAAAAAATGCAGCACTAAGTAGACTAAAGGATACTTGCATGCAGTGTGAGAGCCGGAAAGTGAAGCTGGGGTCACTTGCTTGGCCTCAGTTAAGTGGGGTGACAATTTCTGTTGCTCTGCACAAGTACGGGAATGATTTGTGGCAAATGTGCCACAAGTACTTATCCTGAGTCACTAATTCTTCAAGCAGGCAAATTTGCAAATATGAAATCCGCCTATAATTAAGACTTGGTGTTATGTTCTTTTGGTTCTTACAATGTTGATCTAATTACAATTACCAGTGTGGACTCACAGATTCTTATTATATTCATCTGGCTATAATCTGCTAATGTGAGTTACTTCATACTGAAATTGCCCCATGCTGGGCCTAAGGGAGCCTTCAACTGGACTCTCTTGTACTTCTCTTGAACACACTCTTATTTTCTGGCACAAAAGGTTACAGCCAGGTTTACTTTCCCTGTCTGAAACCTGCAACGAGCCATTCCTCTAAAACAACAACAACAACAAACTCATTATTCTTTGTAGTAGAGGACGGTATTTAGAAACCATGATGGTTCATCTTGATTGCCAACTGAACTGAACGGAGAAGTGCCTACAGATCAGTAAAGTTCCAGCAGTCCTGTCAGCGTCCCCCGTTCCCACAGTGTAACTGCCTTCTTAGATGACCAGCTTAGCACCTAGTCTACTGAGGACATCAACCTGGTCAGCTGCCGCTATCTTTTCTGCTCCCCTCCATCTCCTAAAGAGATCCTCCACCCCCGTCCACCTGGTCAGCACTACACAGGAGTCAATGCCTTGCTCCCTGTATTCAGGTTTCAGCAGCCCCTGTCTGGTCCACGTGAGTCACCCCTGCAGCCTCTTAGGCCCCTGCAGTTCCCTTGCCTCCCTCACAGGGACACCCAGGTTGCTCTCGCTCATCCGTCTTTACACTGAATTATTTCAGAGGAAGGAAAGAAAGAGGAAAAGGAAATTGAAAGGGAAGAGGAAGGATAAAGCAATGATTTTAACAGCTGATTTTATAAGCAATTTGGATCCTAGAGTTAGGCCACTGACTTAAAACTTTCCTTAAGGAGCTGACAATTTGTTTTCAGTATTCATTTTTTTCTGTAATTAGAACCATACTTTTTATGTGCAGTGGAGTTCTGGCCACAGTGGCTGATTTTATTTGCCAGTCATTCTTGGTCTTGTATTTTTAACACTGAAGCATAGGTAGATTTTAGCAGGGTGGTAGGAGTGAACCCTTATGACGGAACATGGAGAACAGTTCTGTTCTGACCAGAGGTATGAAGGTAACTCAACTCAGTGCTACGTGATGTTTCTAGTTAAAAACCAGGTTGCTGGGTATGGTGGTCCAGGCAGGAGGAGTTTGAGGCCAGCCTTAGCTACAAAGCAAGACCTTGTCTCAAGAAACCAACAACAAAAAGCAAAACCAAAAACCAGCCAACCAACAAAAACAAAAGGCACAAAAAAATTAAATGAAAAATGTAACGATTCCAAATGTGATCTTATCTTTGTCTCTTAGGAAGAAAAACAGATTATTAAGCATCTCATGTTTAGTACAGAAACCTCAAAACCCTCAACATGAAGTCAGACTATTCCCATTAGAAGCTATAAACGAATTATAAACTAGGTACCCATTATTCGGGGAATAAAAGACAACACAGTACCTTTGCACTCGGTACACTCGAGTCCAGGGAGGCACAAGGGCGAGAATCCGAGCCACCAGCTCGATCAGGTCACTGGGAGAGTAACTCTTGTATCTTCCTGATTTCCAAAGCTCATACAGCCCCGTGCCACGAATCACCAGGGTAGGGTAGAGTTTCAAACCGTCAGGACGGAAAGCAGGGTTCTCGAAGAACTCCTAGAAGTTGAGAATAGAAAGCCGCTCCTGTGTCAGTGATTCTATCCACAGCAACCTCAGTCCTGGGCCAGCATCACTCGCATTCCCAGCAGACCCCGGGAGGCCTTTTTCTGTGAAAGGGCAGGTATGTGAGAGGATGCAAACTCCCTGTGTGCGGGACTGCAAGGCTTCCCCACCATGGGATCTGGCTGGCACGCACCACTCCATGGAGTTTCCCACATCTAGCCAACTTTCAGGCCAGAGCTTGTTGTTGTTCAGAGGGGCCTTCCTGACCTTCAAGTACTCCCTGTGCCAATCCATCCTCCTTTAAGAATACATTTGTTTAAAATTTTTAAAAGTTGTGAGATAATAACAACAACAACCAAAAAAACATTAAAAAAAAAAAAACCAAAACCCAAAAACCTTGTATTATCTACTATCTGGATCTTCTCAGAAATGGTTTGCTGATCCCCAGAGGTGACAATTTTGTCCTCAAGCCAACTGGCACCGTTTCTCACTGGAGATACACACTGTCCATTTGTTATCTGGACACTGAGCAATGCATCTAACTCATCTACTTTTGGCACGGTCATTTTTCTGTCTCACGCGGTCCCTGCTGGCTGCCTCATTTCTTTATTTGGGCTGCAGTAAGGAGGCCCAAGGTAGGCACTGTCCTTCGCATGACTTTGATCTGTCTTCATCTGGGTTGCACTTAGGTCCGGAGGTGAAGGTAGACTCACACAGTTCCCTCTAACTCCCGCTGCCCTCTCCAGCAATGCTCTATCTCAAAAAAAAATGCAAAAAATCTTTTGCTATTCTTGCAAAGCTTTCTATTGTTTAACTTGCTTTTCAAAGAAATGTAGTGGCAGAG
The DNA here is from genome assembly GCF_019054845.1 of Dipodomys spectabilis. Taxonomy (NCBI): domain Eukaryota; kingdom Metazoa; phylum Chordata; class Mammalia; order Rodentia; family Heteromyidae; genus Dipodomys; species Dipodomys spectabilis. The sequence continues at coordinate 91,248 of NW_024870906.1, forward strand.
TTTCCGATCTCATTGATTTGTTAAAAGTGTTAAGTGCTGTATTCTTTGGGCACTGTGTGGTCTTAGAAGTAATTGTTTTGTGGATTTCCCTGTAACATTTCTATTTTAGGGATTCATCAGATCTTTAATAAATATTCTAATAAATATTCTAGCCGGCTGCAAGGAGCTTGTATGCAAGCCATTCTCCATCAAGTCTGAATCCACATTTGAATGTGAGATTTCAGGAAAGTACTTCTGGTTCTGGGAGAAATATGGACTGATTGACTCTTCTTGTAAGAATAAAGATAGTATGAACTGGTTCAGACAATTAAAATATGTTGCCTTCATTTTCTTCCCAAACAACAATAAAATAACAGGAGAGATTTTTAAAGGGAATAAAAATTTTGAAGAGCAAAGAGAACAATAGAGCAGGCAAGGAAGGGACAAGTAATTTCAATAAATTTTTTAGAAACAGAAAATGGCTGACTACTGGGACATGACTTTGCCAGCAGGGAAAACTGGGAAAAGAAAGATACTGATGGAAGGCCAGCTCAGTCATACCAGAGGTCCAGACAGGCTCTCAGATCAGAAGGCTTTGGAAGCAGGCAGGATGGGAGACAGACATGGAAATAAAATATCCCTTCTTTCTGTGTAGGCCAATGGTAAGATCCATTCTCTGGAGAAACTGGAGAGCTTCTGAACTCCAGAATTCTAGGCACACAGGAAAGGCTGGCGACAGGGAAGAGCCAGTCTGCCAACTGCGCTCTGCTATTCACTCGCCAGCAGCCAGTTCCTTTACCATACCACCAAGCAGGAAGAAATTCCTGTGTGTGACTCCTTAAAGATGAAAAATGTTGTCTGACGTTGGGGTTGGGGTGACTCTGTTTATTAGGTTTCTAATACTCTATAATGAGGACACACTGCTTTAGTAATGGAGAGATTCAACAGCAAGCCACAAGAGGAGAGAGTACATAGTAAGAAACAGGCAGTGAGTGGGATTGTACGTCAACTGGTTTAAGGTGGCACTTACTATGAACTGTTCAATGTCTCGTTCGAGTCCCACGTTTGGCAGGTCAGGCATCATATGAGCCACAACTTTGAACCCAGAATCTTTGGCCAGGTGGAATGACTCACATACTGCCTTCACCGTGTGGCCCCTGAGAAAACAAAATTTACTACTTGTTACACAAACACATGGACAAAGAGGCCACCACGAGGGGTGGGTGGAAGAAGACTACCTGAGACCAGCCATGTGGCTGGGGAAAGCCACATTTCACAACTCACCTCTGAGGAGGTCTGAAGGAAATCGTTTTACTGATTTTTCTCAGAAATCCCTTCATGTACTTGCTACAGTTGTAGAAGTAAGTGACAGGTAGACAGAATTAACGTAATACTTATACATGTATATTGTACATATATATATTCAAGTAATATTATTTGGCTCTGCGTCATCAGTCAAAACAAGCTTACTATGTAAACACCCACATTAAACGAGATCAACGTGGTCAGCGCCACGCAGAAGCTTCAGCTTCTGACACATCCCTTTTCCTTTAAAACATGAAATATGGGGAGAGCGAGAGGAAGGGAGAAACCTGTGACGCAGACAGATGTCACTGGGGGCGCAGACTGTGGAGAAGGTGGAAACGGGGTCCTGCAGACAGACCCTCTCAACCTAGCTTTCTAGAGTCATGCTCATGCGTTAAGCAAGCCTGGCTAGATGTCTGGGGCAACCTGGTGTCGACTTCTCCCCCCACGGCCTTCTGATTCACCGCAGTTTTGCTGGCCTTCTCTCAGGCTTTACACCACTGGCCTTAAGTCCTGCCTCCAGCTGCCCACATGAAGAAGCTGTGTGAGGACAGGGAGTGGTATGCATGTGTTCATAGGCAGCTAGAAAAGGGTTCTTAGGGAAAGACTGAAGATTAATGGAGGGCACTGACTGAAGAAAAAGGGTGAATTTGAGCTGAGCACTGATGCTCACACTAATCCTAGTCACTCAGGAGGTAGAGATTGGGAGACAGTAGTCTGAGGCCAGTCTGAGCAAAAAAGTTCATGAAACCCATCTTAACCAATAAAAAAAAAAAAAAACTGGCTTGGTGGTATGCACCTGTCATCCCAGTGACGGGGGAAGCATAAACAGGATTGTGGTCCAGGACAGTGCTTGCAGAAATGAGACTCCAGTTGAAAAATGCCTAAAACGGAAGGGACTTGGGGTATGCCTCAAGATGTAGAGCCAAGCACAAGGCCCTGAGCTCAAATGCCAGTCTTGCCAAGGGGAAAAAAATGGGCAGAATCCCAATCCTCTTTTCCTGGGCCTGGCTGCAGGAGGAAAGGCTGAGTGTAAACACAGAGAAAGCCAGCTGGAGAGAGCAGGGCTTGTGCAGGGCCCTTGCCAGTGGCTTACCTGTTGGTGTCTCTGGCCACATCTTCATAGACACTCTGCACCCCAATCTCCAGCCTCGTGCAGCCATAGGTGAGCATGTCACTTAGGTGCCGCTTCATGCAATAATCTGGTCTGGTCTCAATAGTAATTCCAATACACTTCGTGAGGCTTCTCTCAGAATACCTGTGGAGCACATCCAAACGTAACCAACCTGCCACCTTCTGGGTCATTCACCTTCTCTAAGTCCTCCCAGACATGGTTTGGTGTGTGGGCTCTGGAGCCGGGCTGTCTTTGCTATTTCCTTACTAGGCAAACGTCAGTGCTATTAACCTCTCTTGCTTCAGTTCCTTTTATCTGGAAATGACAATAATAACAGTACCTACCCTTCACAGGACCGACACGGCTGAACCCGCACATCGTAATGTTATTATCATTATCGTTATTATTCTCATGCAGTAGGCTGCAACCGCAATCGCCTTGAAAACAGTGATTGCAACTGTGAAAACCTATTTTTCAATTCCTAGCAACCATTTTTCATGCAAGTAAAAACCATCTGCTGTATTTATTTTCCACTCTGTATTTTAGAGTCATTTTAAGTAAAAGAAAAAAAAAGAAGATGGATAGTGATCACAAGAATAATTTAGAGGAAATGCACAGAAATCTTTCCATAGAAGCCTATTAAATGGATCAGTAATTTACGAAATTAGGAAATGTTTTTGTCATTCCCTAAAACTGAGCATCAGAGTAGTGAACACCCCGCCCCTCCTCCCCGCACTGGATTTAGGTACTGGCTGAAGAGTGGCCGGAGGACCACGGATGCCACAGAGCATCCTGAGGACACACAGGGGAGCTGCTGCAGGGGAACAAGGGCTCCTCATACGTCAGCCCAGGGGCTTGGGACACTCACTCTGGGAGGAGCCACTGCGGTCCCAGCACCGAGTCATCTACTCTGCTGACAGGGAGGACCTCTATCCAGCAACACTTGCCCCATCATCACTTGCAGGTGAAGACACTTAGTGTGAAGGGAATGCACAGGCTAAGGGTACAGAGCTAACAGAACCAAAGTGAAGTTGCGTCCACCTAACTTTAAAATCCTTGCTACGTGTCACATGCCACATTGCATGCACAACTCAGCCTGCAACATCAGACTTCCACTGAACATCTTTCATGGCAGAACCCAATCATTGCTTTCGGCATACCCTTCCACAGCCTCCACAGTTCTTCAGGGAAGTGTGAGGGAATCTTTCTGTGCCATTTATTTCCTTTCTTTCTCAAGAAGTTTTTAGCTTTTTTAATTTGCAGGGGGGGGGGGGTAGGGGAAGGGGAGGGCAGCGGGGAAAGGAGTGTACTGGTACGCAGGCTTAAAACTCAGGGCCTGGGCGCTATCCCTTAGATTTTTCACTCAAGGCTGGTGTTCTACTCTGTAAGTCACAGCTCTAGTTCTGGCTTTTTAGTGGCTAACTGAATGTAAGTCTCATGGATTTTCCTGCCTGGGCTGGAGCTTAGCCTCTTGAGAAGCTAGGATTACAGGTATGAAGCACCCAGTTATGTAGCTTTTTTTAAAAGCAAAAATCACAGATTTCCCATAATTTTGTAATTACTTGGTTAGACTCATTTCCTCATTTCTATTTGTCAGTATTATAGAGAAGTAAAGATTGCTAAGACAGAATGACTAATTTTAAGGCTTTCATTCTAGACCATCACATTCTTTTGCCCTGCTTATTCCAGCATTGTGGGGTTTTATACCAGCAGTAATACAATGAACAGTAAGCAACCAGCATACAGTTATTTAAAGATGAGTAAGATCAAGGGCTCACTCTGCATCAAGTCTTGCTTAAGAAAGGATAATAAACCACTGGGCTTGTCTGAGACAAAAAAAAAAAAAAATCAAGGTGCCATGCCTCTAACAGCTGTGACCCAAGGGCATAGATGACAGGAAGCACACAATGTCATAGAACAAATGTAACTCACTTGCTTCCAACAGCAATTATATTATGGAATTTAGGAAAACCCTCTTTTAAAATTAAAATAAATATTAACAGATTATGAAGAAAAGCTGGCAAAAGACAAGATGGAAGCTCTAAGTGAGAGTATAAAAAGTAAATGAGGGAGGTGGCACTGTGGCTCAACATTGTAGAGTGCTCGCCTTGAGCAAAAGAGCTCAGGGACAGTGCCCAGGCCCTGAGTTCAAACCTACATGCCCACCAGTCCCCTCCCCCCCAACAAGGTAAATGAGAACCAGGACTGAAAAGCTATACTACAAAGTGCATTAGTATTTCTTAAAAGCAGCGCCTTTGGGTGAGCAAGCTGGCTGTGTGGCAGTAGCTTGCATCACTGGGAAAGAACTAGAGGGCAGGCAATTCCAGCAGAAGGAATCTGTGCAGAAAAAGAGCACATTCCTAGGGTAATCCTCCTAGGCGAGAGCATCCAAGGCCCCACCGAGGGCTGCTGCAAGGATGGTAAGGTCTCTTTGTAAGTCAGAACACACACAAGGCCACAGAGCCAAACATGGTTCTCAAATACAGTATTTTAACCACACTTCAAGAGCTGAGACAAGACGACAAGCCATTACCTTTTGCAAGTAGCAGATGAAGGAGGAAAAAATAACAAGTTTTGAGTCAGTATTTTAGATTTCTTTCCAGAATTGTATTTTCACCTGAAAAGCAGTTAAGTAGAACTTATCAAATTTGGAAAACAGAAATGATAATGGGACTATTTTCTTAAACAACAAAGTATAAAATTGTGCTTCTGAAGGGACACTGTATCTTTTAAAGGAGTTTTTGTTAAAGCTTGGTGTGCCCGCTACATCACACTAAACCTGCTGCTTCATTTAACAGAGCTGAAAAGCTATCAATATAATTGTTCTTTAACATGCAAATATATGCATGCAGGGCTTTAATTAATGTGGGCTGACATTTTATGGTCTGTGATCATCCTCACCGCCATTCAGAAGGATGGATCTTTCAGTCCTTAGGTCAAATTCCAAGCCTTTCTGAGGTCACGGACTTCTCAGGTTCTTGGTCACACAGGAACTGTATATACTTCTCAGAGACAAAGCCAGGGCTAGTACCAGGCTCTTCTCATTCCAGTTCCACTGTTCATTTTTTTTTTTTTTTTGTGGTACTAAAAGGTTCATCTTAGGCCTATAATCCACCTATTTAGGGAGATACTAAATTCTATACTTTTTATACCCCAAAAGAACAGCATCAACTATTAAAGATGCTAATGTTCTCTGGGAAGTATAACTTAAGCCAATAACTTATAGTGCCAGTTTTTCCCCCTTATTTTTATTTTTTATAGTTAGGGGTAGGAATCAGAAATAGGGAGAGATATGCAATTACATGGGAATTTAAAAGCAAACAAAGCCATGCTGCCCAATGATATAATGAGCAAAACAAGCCAGGTGTGTGCATGTCTGTCATCCCAGCTAACTAGAAGGCTGAGTTCAGGAGGAAGGTAGGTCAAGACCAGCCTAGGAAAAAAAGTTCATGGGATTCCGTCTCAGCCATCAGCCAGCTTGTAACAGCAATCTGTCATCATGGGATTCCATCTCAGCAAGCCGTAATACCAACCTGTCATCCCAGGCACAGGTAAAGCATGGAAGAGGATTGTGGATCTGGCCAGCAAAGGAAAAAAATGAGACCTTATCTCAAAATAACCATACGCAAAGGACTGCAGGTATGGTAAAGAGCAAGCATGAAGCTCTGAATTCAAACCCCACAATTTAGATAATAACAGAATGAAAAGAATGAAGCTGAAACCTAGCAATAGTAATCAAAGTATTTATGCTCTCAGCTCTACAGTTTAAAGGCATGGACTGCAGATTAGAATTTAAAAAAAAAACAACACTATTTCCTGCCTTCAAAAAAATCTTACTTCCTGGCAAGGATACACAAGCTTAGCGTGAAAAGACAGGGGAAAAAAAAAAAGATCTTGCAAGCAAATGAAACCTGAAGACGAGCAAGAGTAACTATATTCACATCTGACAAGTTTCAAACCAGAATTACTCAAAAAAGACAAAGAAGTTCACTTTATATTGATAATGGGAATGATCCTTCAAGATGGCAAACTGTAGACATATATTTATGAAACATTAGTACAAGTTCATAAAACAAACACGACTGAATATGAAAGCACAGACAGACCTCACGCCAGGAATAAGGGACTGCACTACCCTCTTTCACCACACAGGTTATCTGGACCTCTCTCTCCCAAACAGTAACCAGGGAACTTCAGAATTAAACAATACTGATGATCAAATGGACTTGACAAACATCTATAGAACACTCCACCAACAACCCGCAGTATGCATGTTCTCACCAGCCTATGGAATATTCTCAAACAGCATATTTGAGGTAATAAAGCAAGTCTTTATTTAGCACTCAGGGTCCATTGCTAAGCAGGTGCTCTTTTACTGAGCCACTCCTCCAGCCCTTTGGCATCAGTTATTTTTGACAAAGGGTCTCACTTCCTGCCCGTGTATGCACTTGGACCAACAGCCTCATTTTGAGTGTTGCCATTGCTAGAATGATAGATGCACACCATCACACCCAGCTTCTTCTGTTGAAATGGGATCTCAAAGATTGCTTTTTGCTTAGGCTGACCTCAAACCTCCCTGATCTCAAGAATCTATGTAGCGAAGAATGTCAAGTGTGAATCACATGCCCAGTAACTGGTTGAGAAAGAGGCTTCATACATCTGCCCAGGTCATGAAGTTAACTCTTAACAGTATCTTGTATTTTATCATACCACAATGGAATAAAACTAGAAATTAACAGAAAGAAAAACTATGAAAATCTAGAGTTGACACAAAAGATGATGCATTATGACCAAATAGGGTTGCCCTAAGAATGCAAGGTTAAACTCTTTAAGAATTCATCAAAATGACTCAGGACGCTGAGATCTGGGGATCATGATTCAAAGCCAGCCCAAGCAGGCAAGTCTGTGAGACTCTTATCTCCAATAAATTACCAAAATGCTAGAAGTAGAGCTATGGCTTAAGTGGTAAAGCACTGGTCTTGAGTAAAAGAAGTTCAGTGACAGCACCCAGGCCCTGAGTTCAAGCCTTCAAGACTGGCAAAAATATCATTATATCACAACTAGGGAGAAAAATCATGTGATGCAAAAGAAAAACGTATCAGACAATAAAACCTCTCATGAGAAAACACACTCAAGTTGTTTGGTGATTCACACTGTGAACTTAGCACTCTGAGGGAGGAAGGGAGGAGATTTTGAGTTTGAGACCTCAAAGAGAGACCCTCTCTGAAAGAACCAAAACAAAATTAAAACCTCTCAATAAATTTCTTAAATATAATGAAGGTATCCACAAACGCCTTACAAACAGTGCTGTGCTCAGTGCTGCAATGTTAAGTATCTCAGAGGGAAGAAACAGCCAGTCCCATCGTACATGCAACCTCTGTGCTCAAGGCCCTGACCCTGCAGTGAGGCGAAGGGAGAAAGGCACAGACCCCAAAGGAAAAGCAAACCTCATCCCATCTGTGAATAACCTAACTAGGAGGAAACTCCCAACAGCTACAACAGTAATCCTTGGGATTAAATATCAGCTTTAAACATTTAACAGTCTTACAGTTAATATACAAAACTTAGCTATGTATATACATGCACATATATAACATTAAAATAATAGATACAAAATATCTGGAAATGAAAATTTAAAAATGAAATTCTATAGTATCAACAAACAAACATTTGAGAAAAAGTTTTATAGAAAGCTTATAAAATTTGTTCACTGAAGATTGTTAAGAGAAGTTAATGAAGTCTTAACAAGGAGACAGACTATGTTCATGACTGGGAGACTCAGTAAGTTGTCAACTCATTCCAAAGCATTCTGCTTTTAACACAATTGTAATGCTGATTCACTATTTAAATTACAATAATTAAACCAGTGTAATGCTAAATGTAAGGACCGAAAAACATAAAACATCAATGGAAGAGAAGGGAGCCTAGCCCAAATTTATATAGTCCTTTGAAATGTGTATATTATATACTATATATTATATATATGCAAATACATATATTTTAATTTTAATTTTTTCTGGTACCTGGGCTTAAACTCAGGGGGCCTGGTGATTACTCAGCTTTTTCACTTATGGCTAGTACATATCTCCTCCAGTTAGGCTTTTTGCTGGTTAACTGGAGAGGGACTTTCTGCTCAGGATAGCTTCAACCACCAGCACCCAGATTTCAGCCTGCAGAGTAGCTAGGCACCAGCTACCGGTGCCCAGCCCAACCTTCTGATTTTTAACAAAGGTGTTATATAATCCAAATGGGAAAGTTTTTTTAAAGAAGTGATGTTGAAACAACTAGCTATCTATGCATGAAAAAATAAATCTAAACTCCCTCATACTACACATAAAATTAATTTGTGATGGATCATAAACTTAAATATGAAAGCTACAACTGTAACCAGAACACAGCAGGAGGAGATCTTTGTGCTTTGGGAACATGTAATCATTTAGTAGCAGCAATACAGAAAGAAAACAACCACACAGGAAAAAATGGCCAAATCAGACCTCATTGATTCTGCTCAAAGGTATCACTAATGAACAGTTCAAGTCACCAACCAGGCTTTCATTAGTGTAAAATACTAATCTGATAAAGGACTGGGCATCCAGTCCTTTTAAAATTTTAAAACAGGCAAAACATTTTTTAACAGGCACTATACAAAGGAAATTCAAATAGCACCATCATACACTAAAATGCTTAATGTCATTAGTCATCAGGAAAATGCAAATTAAAAATACAATAAGATACCATCACACACCCACCAGAATGGCTAAAATTAAAAGGATGACAACACCATTATATTGGTGATGATGCAGAACCACCAAATGTGAGCAGCTCACAAATGGTGCAACCACTTTGGAACATGGCTGGCAGCACGAAACAAATGAAGCAACTCTACCTCAGTTACTACCCAGATAGCCACAAAGGAACTTTTACAGACGTTTACAAGAATGTTCTCTGAAGTTCTACTCACACAGCTATGAAGTGTAAGTAAGCCTCAGTGTCTGTCAACAGAAGAAGGGACAAACTATGGAATTCTATGTACACAGTGGCACACTACAGGACATTAATAAGTTAGCAACTACTGAATGACCCAATAACATTGATGAATCTCAAAATACTATGGACAGTAAAGGAAGTCTTGCACAAAAGACTAGAGCTAGATGATCCCATTTGTGTATGGTTTTAGGCCAAACATCCATGGTGGGGGAAGAATGGGTCTCTCTGGGAGGTGCAAATGAGGATTTCCAGGGAAGCAACTTTCTAGAATGATGGCAATGTTGTGTATCATAAGAGTGTTTCTCTCTGGGAGGTGCAAATGAGGATTTCCAGGGAAGGGTGTAAAGCAACTTTCTACAATGATGGCAATGTTGTGTATCATAAGTGTTTTTTTTTATACAGGTATTTGTGTCTGTCAAAAAAAAAATGAATCAACAGAACTCTTCAGATTTGTGTATTTCACTGTATGTGAGTTTACTTTACTTCAGGAGGAAAAAAAATCCAAAACACCAAACACCAGTTAATGTGCATGACAGGTATGTGCGCTGGGGGGGTGGGGGTGGGGGGATGGGGTGGAGACCGTACTGAACCATGCAGCTTACTCTGAAATGCACAGAATGAAGACAAATGGCTGGGCAGTGCTAGGACAGAGTCAAGCCAGTACTGCAGAATCAGGGGATGGCTATGCGGGTGGCTCACTGGGAAACTATGTTTCAACCAAAGTGCTGGGAATAAAACCATCTTTCAAGATGACTAAGGCTATAGCCTAGGTTGGCCAGCATACGTTAAGAACCCTAGCTATCAAACCTGTTATCCTACCTACTCAGGAGGCTGACATCTGAGGATTCTAGTTCAAAGTCAGTCTGGGCAGAAAAGTCCAAGAGACTCGTAATCTCCAATTAACCAGCAAAAAGCTAGAAATAGAGGTATAGCTCAAGTGGTAGAGCACCTTCCTTACAGATCAAATGGTAAGGAACAGTACTCAGGTCCTGAGTCCAAGCACCAGTATTATTACAAACAACAACAAAACCAAAAAACCCTGGCTACCATCTATGAAATTAGGGTAGCTAAGGAAGGAAATGGCCAGTATACAATGTGAAGGGTAGGAAAAGATCAGAGCTAAGTCCATAAATGCAAGAGGTTCCTGGCCCGGGGCAGCAAGGCAGGAGGTAGCCTTCAAAGGTTGTTTCCATCATCACTCAGCAAGTCTACAAAACCGTCTTCAGGGCCTGGTACCTAGCTAGCGTAACCTACCATTCCAACTTTTCCAAGACATGTAAGGATCCAAAGCAACTGATGGAAGGAGCGGAAATGAATTAAGAATTCCACAGGGAGAAAGTGTGACTCACTCACTTCTTGATGGGTAACTACCATTTTAAACTGCATCTTTTGAAGACAGCCGAGGAGCATTAAAGATTGAATGTAAAACTGCTCCTGGGCAGAGCTGATTAAAAAGGAATAAAATTCCTTTAAAAGGGTGTTCTGAGTTATCCGACAACATCTGCATTCTGGTGAATGGGTGACTCAGATCCCAGGATGGTCGTTCCGTCTCCAGAGCTAAGATTTCTCGAGGATGATGGTCACCAGCAATTGTTGCTCTCCAGAGACTTCTGAAGAGGCTCTGCGGAGGCGTTAATAATGACTGATTAACAGTGGGCCTCACTCAATGAGCCCTCACAGAGCCCATACCTGCTTTGTCCTTGAAGGGCTCTCTGCTCTCTTTCCAATTTTCCACCCACAGGGCATGTCTACTTCTTGCTACTAACTTGCCACAAAAAGCAACAAGGCTCACCTTGTTGGGACTTTTTTTTACTCCGATCTTTTAAATAAACAAACCTTTCAGCAACTGAAGAGGACGGAAAACAAAGCAGGGGCATCTGAGCCAGTGGGGAAGCATGACTTTCACCTGAACAAAGACTCCTACCCTTAAATTTGTAGACGTATCTGCCACCAAGTAATTTTTAGCTTAAAATTTCTAGCCTGAAATCAGTCTTTGAATAAAACTCTACTAAGAAAAGGTCTGGCATCTAAGTAGTGAAAACAACTAGTATCCATTTGTAGTAAGATAAACCTGAAGGGTAAAGGGGAAACGCTGGGACAAACTCCTCAATGAACCCCCTATGTAAGGTCAAGCCACAAAACGCGAAGAGAACAATTTACTGGATCGTTCCTTGTCTCACAATGATCTAACATCTGAAAATAATTTTCTGTCTCCAACGCAAATCCCAACTCCTATTTCAAATATTATGGCTCCCCTAGTAACAAATAACAATTCTACTAGAGGGAGTCTGTAGTAAAAAATCTTCCATAAAACAAGAACACACAAGCTGGCTTTTCCATATTGTCTCATAAAAGGGACTAAACCCGAGTAAGATACGGGAGTGGGCAGCAGACCCGTGTAGTATTACAGACTGTTTTATGGCACCCAAATTGTACTCTTATTACTTCCTAGGAGCCATTCGTGAGATCTGTGGCAATGAAAACTCCAGTCATATATAAATTTTTATCTGAAAGAAAGTGTGTGTTGCCCTCTTGAGGCAAATTCAAGAATAGAAACAAAACAAGGCTGCTTTTGCCTAGCTCATTACTGGAAGAGGCTTTGAAGGGCTTTGGGGGTGGGGACTCACGTCATGATCTGAAGCTACAGCGTTAAAACTCCAAACCCCATTTCACTCTGAGAGACAACTTTTTAAAAACATCACTAGGCATGAAGACAGTTCTGCACAAATACAATTCTCACTCTAAGAATGAAGCAAAATTGTTTAGAGTTTCAACTGATCAAACTGTCAGGGTAGCTGCACCCTAGAAATTCATCGACATGCCTCAGACCGCTGGCTCACGGAAACCCCAGGCATTCACGAAGACGGCCCATGTTCACGGTATTTATAGCTCAATTCCATTCAATCTGCAAACTGGTGGCTAAGTACAGAAACACAGGAGGAAAGACTCTGGAGACTCAGAGCTGAATGAATCTTCTGAGTTACTGCTGCTATACCAATGTCACAGGGCTTTCAATTAATTAAGTTCATTTCCTCCAGATGCATTTTATCTAAGCAATGGTTTGATTTTTCAGGAAGCGGAATAAGTTAGATTACATCATTACTCCTCTAAAGTTTGAAGACTTTAGCATTTTACTAACATGACTCATATAATGATCAAGGTTTTGAATGAGCGATAAAAAGAGACCCCCTCCTACCCTACCACAAAAGCCCCGGTGAAAACAGATCCCACTGCCCAAAGTCTGGGTTTGAGGCCAGAATTTACCTGTCATATTCCCTAGCCAATCTAAGGTCACTGCTCTTCCCCCCAGCTAAGTCCTTTACAAAGGCCCCTTGGGTTACCCTAGACACTAATTTTTGAAAGCAATGCAGGAAGAAGGAACTGCACAAATATGTCCCCATCTCTAGTCCATTAGTCAGACAGCAGCCAGAAGACTGTTAACGAGGTCATGGAGCTCACCAGCTTAACGTTATTCTTCTACCAACGACTGCACTGCAGTGTGTAACGTGGCCCTTCGTCCTTGCTCCCTGGGATCTAAGCTTTTCTGTCCAGGTCCTCCTGTTATCTTCATGGAGGTCTCACTGACTCTTGTTTATGTTCCAGGTCCTCCCATTCAGAGGACTGACTACTTCTGTTACTGTATGCCACATGAAAAATACCAAAGGCTGCTTCTGTCTCGTTCACCAGTCTTCCAGCATCTGCACCACTGCACAGTGCCTGCTGAGAGTGCAGGCACCAATTGCTAAGTAAGAAACAAAACATAGGTTACTGCCTTTCAGCAGTTACTGAAACTGCTGAAAGCACTATTTTAAGACTTTCACTTCTTAAATCATTGAACTTTATATGAAACTCTAGCATTCTTGTGAGAAAATCTGATATGGAAGGTATCCAAAAATTCACCATTCTCTTCTGTCAGTTAGAATTTATAATAAATGAATTAATTCTGGTATGGTTTCGGTGTTTGCCTCTTCTTAACCGCATGCTGAAATTAAATCACCAGTGTTAACAGTATTGGGGTGGTGTTGGGGGGAGTGGGGGCTTTGGCAAGTAATTAGGCCTTGAGGTCTGGGTGGGATGACGCTGTTGTCACAGGAAAGTCAAGGAGTCCTGCCTCACTTGTCCCCTTGGGTTCTGCCAAGGAGATGCATTAAGAAGGTCCTCACCAGATGCTGGCACCTTGATACTGATGTGCCAGACTCCGGTGTGGCAGGACAAGATGTTTCTACTCTTTACAAATTGCCCAGAGTCACACATGCTGTAACAGAAGCACAAAACAGACTAAGACAGGGCCTATTTGTAAACACAAATTAGTTAATAGTTATTAAGTATCCATTACTAATAAATTAAGTTTTAAATACTGGTCACTGGCCTTGCTGATTTTAGAGATAAATGTTTTGAATAAAGAGTGCCCAGTCTTTCCTTGGAAGGGCTGACAATTCAGCTAACCCAATCAAAACAAGTCCTAGTGTGGATAGCTCACGTCAACCTTCTCTGGTTGAGAATACAAACACATCAACAGACCATATGCACTTGCTTTAAAGGATTATTCCAATGAAGACAATGCCTTCCACAGTCAGGAGAGAGCATGAGAAGTAAGAATGCACATAGTATACACAGGAGTCTTCCATCAGGAGAGAGCATGAAAAGTAAGAATGCACACGGTGCACACAGGAGTTCACAGGCTGCCACCAGGGGAGAATGTGACAGTCACCTGAAGTGTGATAAAAAGAGACTTTCTTACTTGACTGCCTCGTAAATGTTGTTGGAAGTATGTCCTGATAAAGCATCGTGTAAACTCCTGATAAAATAATCTCTGTATTCTTCTGGAAGAGCCATAAACGTTCCACCCATCACAATAAACTCCACTTTGTCCACGCTGTGACCAAGCTGTTTTAACTGAAAAAGAAAGAAACACAAACTCATTAACATCAGAAAGTACTCTTTGAGAGTACTGTAATGTTTCCAATGTTATTCTGCAATGTTTTACTGGTCAAGTTTAAAAATGAGAAACAATTTAACATATTGAACTAATAAAAAAAAAACCATAAGTATGAAAGAAGAAAATCAGTGTTTCAATAAGAAGGGAGAGTGAGAAGTAGGCTGGATGTTGTGGTGCACAACTGTAATCCCAGCACATGGAAAGCCAACTTAAGAGAAGCAAGAATTCATGGCAATTACTTCTTGTCAAACAACTTCCTTATGCTTTCGAAAATGAGTTTTTAGAGAATATAAAACCCTTAAAGAGAACAGAATATAGTATAATTTCTAACAAGTAGAGGTTTTGCTCATGCCAGGTATTGCAAAATAGTCTCTTTTCTTCGCATAAATATGAAAAGACAACAAAGGCGGGACTGGAGGGTTGGCTCAGAGGTAAGAGCAAGGCCCTGAGCTTAAAACCCAGTACAGCAAATAGGTAAAACTGAAAATAAAAAATGAAAAAGCTTTCCAAAATGTACCTGTTCTATCCGGTGTCTTGTCTGTAGATAAGGGTCATATCTAGCACGAATAGCTCGCATGGAGGTTGGCTAAGAGAAAAAGAGAAAAAACCTCTTACACTCACATCAAATGAAAAAAGTAGAGAGAAATGGAGGGACAGAGGCTGAACAAAGGCAGCAGTGGTGCTCACTGGACACGATATAGATAAGGAACTATATCTGACTTGTGGGTGGGGAAGGAAGGGAAAAACTGGGAGAGCGCGCAAGGGAAGGAGCGACATTGTCCAAAAGAAACGCACTCCCCACCTGACTTATACAGCTGTCACCCCTCGGTACATCACCTTTTTAATAACAATAAACAATTTAAACAACAGAAATGTAACTGTGAATGGCTATGTTAACATTAAAATTCTCTCTGTGTTTGAAAACTGAAAACCTGCCTTGGTCACATCTTCCTTTCAGGGTTCAAAATGACATCCTGAGTGTGCCCCATTACCTAAGCAGCTGGGCGTGTCCTGGAAGCACACGGCTGTATGTGCAAATGCTTACTGCATCCTTCAGTCATCGAGGTGTTTTATCCACACAGATGTGCACACAAACTCAAGAGTTAGCGGCCAGACAACCTTTAAATAAGGTTCTTAACCACACATGGCTTGTAAGGACAAACAGCCTTGATGCTACTGCCCTCTTGGGCTGCAGTACAGACGTACAGACAGACAGACAGACAGACAGACAGACAGACACACACACACACACACACACTCTCTCTCTACACTCTCTCTCTCTCTACACTCTATAAACAATGGATTAGCATAAAAGTTTCTCTGAGAAATGTTGTTGAAGGAAAAGCACAAGGTATAGAACACTTTGCCTATACTGACTTGGAGAGTGAAACAAATATGCATGTGTTCAAGTCCCTAAGACAGGTCTGGAGGATGTAGAGCAAACAGCAGCCCTGTCTTGACTTCTGTGGAGAGGAACAAAAAAGGTGGCTGGGCATCGGAGGAACTGTTCCACCAAATAATCAGGATATATTTTGAAAGCTGAACTTTGAAAAATGACAGGGGGTGGGGATGAAACCACATATGAGGAAAAACAGTCATCTGCCGGCGTGCACCTGATGTCACCAGAAGAGAGGGCCTCCTCCCATGGCTGCTCAGGGGTCTGTTTGCACTCTTGGGTCTACTCTAGTCCTTTCTTTCTCTACATGGTCATCAGAATGGCCTTTTAAAAGGCCTTTAAAAATCGGTTGTATGATTTCCCTGCTTCAAGCCATAAAGGCTTCTCCTGACACCTGTAGTACCTTACCGTCATCCACTGTTCTCTAGGCTGCATCCCCTTGCTTCCCCCTTGCTCCCCCCTTCCCCCCCATCTTTCCCACTGTGGCCTTTCTTCTAGCTGTCCTTTCTGCTAGGAATCAGCCTTCCTGACACACTTGTCCGCAAGGACTCAGCTCCACTGCCACCTCCCCTAGGGAACCCTGGCCATCACCGTCTCTCAGTAGCCCCAGCTATCATCACCCTACTCAGGCTCGCCTCCCTGCCTAGCAACTGTTACTCGGGGATGTTTCCTTGTTTGCTACTTCATGCCTAACTTCTACTGTCAGACATCCATTTTACAAGAGCAGGGGGGGCTTCAGCACACATGGGGGGTAGGGAGGGGCAGAGCGAAAGCTGCTGCTCACTAACAGTGAGTCTCTGCAGCAGCTGTGCAGCCCCGCAGAACTCTGTTTCCTCAACTATCCAACTAGGACCATCCATGCACCAACCACACTAAGGTTTCGGGTTGTGAAGCAAGTAGGATGGTAGTGGAGATATGATAATATTAAGCACTTACATCAGTATTTCTCCAGCAGATAGAACAATATATGCTACTAGAAGACACAGAGCTTTTACAATCAAGAAGAAAGGTAAAAGCTATTATTTGTAAAACTGCACAATGGAAAACTATGATGAAAAACTTCAGGACAGCTCAAATGACTTTACCTCATATCCAGTGTAAGACTGGGTTGAATATTCAAAATCAGAGTCAGGTCCACCAGGGCAATAGCTGTCAACGCAAGGAACAAACAGAGAGATCAGACATACCTTCTCCACAAAACCCTGACAGCAAGCAAGCTCCATTTTCAAATCCCAGTGGAACAGTCTAATGTTATAGATAATGTATTCGCTACCAGCTGGTAAACAAGTATACAAAGGAAAACTATTACAGTCATTTTCAATATGCTGTACTTACTGTGATTTAGAGGTTTGTGCTTTTAGGGCAAGTAACAGGAATCAGGGTTTCCTGCTGATACTGACACAGGGCATTCCTGGTAACCATAGTCAAGCAATTCTCCCTTCTATGTAATTTTCCCACCTAGAGTTAAGCATCTCCTTCTGCTAATCCCAAGTATCTCAATTTGCTATTTATAAGAAATATTTTTTATTTTGATACTTTTCTGATCAAAATTTACTTGAAATCTTTGGCACTGTAATTTAGGAAGTTCTTATTTCCATGTTTCATTTATTCCATTAACAGGATGACTATACATATCTATATCTACGCATTTAAAAAAATACTGCAATAAATTAAAATCTTTGTTTCATTTTAAAAGAACTGTAAAATCTTATCAATGGTTACCTGTTTCTAAGAACTATAAATCTACTTAAAGTTTTAAATATTACCAACATGTACGACGAGGTATTAGGGAGTTTACTAGTTTAATTAAAATACACACAACATATCAAAATCATCATACGTACACACATATATTTCCTGTAAAACTGATATGTGGACACCTGTGTGGTTTGCACATCACAGCTACAACAGCAATCTGTAAAAAAAAATTAATTTTAAAAAGTAACCAGCGCAGCACAAATGGACTCTAAAGGTGTTGGTAATGTTATACTTCCTAAGCTGGATACAAGGATGATCTCTTTTTAATAGCAATCATCTTTAAAATGTACATGAATTATTATTTATAAATTATGTGCAAAATAAGGAATTAAATTTTAAAACCACAATGATTTTTATATTATCTCCAAGAAAAAGATTATGTAATTTCACAAAATTATATCCAAACCTAACCTCATAACGGATTCCTCATGGACACATTAAATCTCAACATTTACAGCAGGAATACAAAGCAAGGAATACATGGATCCAGAGTCCCTGCAAAAAGATCTCAAGGGTCCAGCAGAGCCAAGGCGGAAGAGCATAGTAGCTTGAGAAAGGAGCCAGTGGCAGAGATACAAGACCAGCTACCTTTGACACAGGCAGTCAGATGAGCAAAATTAAAGTGAATGCAAGTGGGTTTCTTACAGGCAGAGGGAGGTATGAATGCAGGGAGGGAGAAATTCAAAATGAAGTCTATGGCTGGATGAAACTAAAGGTGTTTTTTACAAACTTGAGTTCCCACTATATTAAGCTGGCATACCCATAAACACAGATAAAATATGTCATGTCCAAGTATGCACAAATATGTATGCAGATTCTCAGTCTTACTTCTGTGACATTCATTCCTGGCAAAAATGTACAACCTGAATCTAATTATGAGGAAACATTTGATTAATCCACATTGAGGGACATGCTAGAAAATAGCGTGAAATCTTCAAAGGTGTTAAGTAATGAAGTCAAGGAAAGACAGAAGATGAAGAGACATGACAGCTAAATGCAACAGTGATCCTGCTGCTCCTTCAAGCTGGACCTCCTGCACTGCTAGAGTAATGTTCCACATACATGTACATGGGTAAAACAGCACTGGTACATCCATACAATGGAATATTTCCAGTAATGAAAAGGAATGAAAGGATGTGGAGGAACTTTAAAAGTTCATATTGCTAAGTGAAAGAAGTCTATCTATAATGTCAATCTAAAAAACCATAGATCCTGTATGATTCCAAATATATGACATTCTGAGAAAGCCAAAAAATACAGAGACAGTAGTAGATATTTGTTAGAAAAGTTAGATTTAGACACTGGGAAGGATGGATAAGTTATTTTAAGCAGTGAAACTAGTTTGTATGGTACCATAATGAAAGATAAATGACACTATGCATTTGGTAAAACCCATAAATGAACAACAAAGAATTAACACTAATGCAAATTATAGCCTTTGGTTGGTAATAACAGGGCGATATGGTTCAGTCGCTGTAGAAAATGAATTGAACCAAAATGAGATACTAAAACCAGATAAACTGAGGGTAGGAGAAGAGGAAGCATGTCGGGATTATGCACTTTCGGCTCACTGTTCTGTAAATGTGAAGCTGCTCTATGAAGAATCCACAATGCACCATGAGAGGGAGGCAAGAATAAACCATGGTGGTGAGAAGGGCCACACACGGGGAGTAACATGTGGCTCTGTGATTTCTGCTACTACTGAAGATGGATTTGGTACAAGCCAGACAACGTAGACCACTTAGGAAATGAATGTAGACCACTTAGGAAATGAATGAAAATAATCTAAAAAAGAAATAATACAAGCCAAATGTTCCTTCCAGCAAGGGAGAGATGGCACACTTCACACACCATTGCGAGGATGGTAGTGGTAATAGACAGAAAAGGTGAAGGAGCAAGCTGGGTTGTGACACTGGAGGTTGGAAGGCAGTCCACCTGGCAGTCTGGCATGAGTCTGAACCACAGAGGCAGGTCGGAGTTGGGGGTCGGCAGATGGCTGCATTTAAATCATCTCATAATGACATCACGAGGAAAGCATGTACGATACTTATGACAGTAGCCCAGGATCACAGGAAAGTGTAGTCCTCAAAGAACAGGAATGACCAGACAGATGGAAACTCAACTTGGAGAGGGTGGCAGCAGAAAGCCAGGTGTGTGGGTCATGCTGAAAAGTTGTGCAAACTCTCTTCCACAGTGGTAATCCTGAACTTGGTGCTAAAACCTGGGAGTTTAAGACTTGGCTAACCAACTAACTCACTTGGACCTTTAAGACCTGAATACAGGGCATATTACTCAAGTATGTGGGACTAAAAGCTAATGAGTTCTCTTTGGGGAGTGTGGTGTCCAACTATTCTTAATAAACCAAACCAAAATGCTTAAGCACAAAGAATAGGGCACTAGGCTTCACGGGCCATTGTATGTAAAAACTATGGGGTTTACTTATCTAAAAATGTCATAGAATCCAGAAGACAGGAACAACACGAGCTGCCTCAAGTACAACAATGTCTTCATCCAAACCAGACTGAATGTGTTAGATCACATCAGGCACACAGAAGTCAGTTCTGGGGACTACATTTCACGAGGGTGCTAATCCTGCCGATTTACCCACATTCAACCTTTTTCTCCTATAGACTCCAATAAAGATCCTTAATGCTTTACCTGGAGAATGGACCAAGGATTTCCAAACTGTTCTTTTTGTTGTCAAATGATCCTATATACTGGATCTAGGCAAATGTTTTGGAAAACTACCATGTTCATATCACTCAGAAACCTTGTATGGTTTCCTACTACGTTTTTCTTTGCCAGAAATTTAAGACTTTTTACAAACTGATCCCAAACTAATGCCCCATTGTTTTTCATATGGACTCTCCAGAGGCTGAGGTAAGAACATGAATTCCAGGCCAAATGGACCCTGGATCCTGTGAGTCTGGTGTTCCTGCCCACATGCATCACAGACTTTGTGTCACTACTACCTCTGTGCCTCAGGCCCCTGCCCTTACTCCCATCTTTTGAGCCTACTCTTGTCCCCTGAGCATCCTTTACAGGCAAAGCAAGCACTATGTTTTCTCTTGTTCCTAAATGCTCACTGCTATGTAAAATGCCACACAACTTCTTTGAATCATTAATTACCCCTTTCTTTGGTGCCAGTCATGGGACTTGAACTCAGGGCCTGGGAGCTGTCCCTGAGCTTTTTTGCTCAGGATTGCACTTTATCACTTAAGCTATAGCACCAATTGTGGTTTTTTTTTTGTTGTTGTTGTTGTTGGGTTTTTTAGTGCTTTATTGGAGTTAAGAGTCTCATGGACTTTCCTGCCCAGGCTAACTTCAATCCTTAGATCTCGGCCTTATGAGTAGCTAGGATTACAGGCGTGAGCCACCAGCACCCAACTTCATTAATTACCTTTTGAAGCACTTTTTATAAATATCAACTATTTAAAAATCTATCGGCTCATGAAGGCCAGTAACATTGATCAGATTGTGATCATCACCAAGCCCTAGACATCACCACATTATCTACCTACTTTAAATACAACCAGTTGGTCTCCTCTCTCTGCCTCGTAGCCCTCTACACACTGATCTCCACTCCAGCACAGAACACAGTGGACAGACTTTTGGAGTCTGCCTCCCCCTAGCTCCTCACTACCTGTAGCAATATTTCAATAACTGAATACTCACTCCACTGGCAGTCCTGATGGGTTTGGCCTTTAACTTGGGAACCAAGACTTTCCGATACTGAGGGGGGACTGCGGCAATGATATCCACCAGGCGGGGCTGCGCTGACAGGCCATATTTGGCTGCTGTCTTGGTTTTCACCCTGAAAGTAAAGCATCCAGCATTAGCAAGACCGTATTTCAAGCATGAGCTTCTAAAACAGCATCTATCACTCCTGTCTCTCCTCTAGGGACAAAAGTGGATTTAAGATCTCTGAATACTGAGGAAATAGAATAAGTAGATTTGTTAGTGACTTGCTCTTTACCTCAAGTACCAGAAACAAACGCCAAAGGTCTATGGAAGGGCCCAGGACGAGGACACAAGGCAGGTTACTTCAATATGATGCTGTGGTCTCTGTCCAAAGGACGACTCTGACTCTACTTGTTTTCTGCTGCACCACTGACACTGGGATACTGTCTAGTGCTCTTCAGGATGTTTAGGATACCCTTGGCCTTTATCTGGTTAGCATTCTTTGTCCTGTTCTATTGAACAGTTAAAAATGTCTTTAGAAAAATCACCTTGGTCAAAAATCACTTTCTTAGCAAAAATACTATACATACACACTCACACAAATAAAAACAAAAGAACAGCAAACATACATTTTAAAAAGCAACTTCTTCATCTGACCCTTCCTGATTATAAGTCTATTCTTAACCCTCAGAAGTAACTTTCATTCTGGTTGCCATAGTGTCTTGCTATGTAGCCAAGGCTGGCCTGAACTAAGGATCCTGTGCCAGTTATATAAGTGCATGTTATAGGTGCGTGCAACAGATGCCTAGCTAATTCCTTTGGTTTTTCCAATTTCATCAGCTTTTCTTTGTGTCTGCTAGCCAAACTATAACTGTCATTCTGACTTAAAATTAATCTAGAAATACCTGTGAGCTGCTTGTATCATTCTCAACACATGTTAACTGGGTACTTAGCATGCACCTAAGTCCTTGGTCTGCCAGCTCCTCTCATGTCCTGCATTATGATGAAACACATCCACATACCATACCAACCAATAATGAAGGTTTCTAAAACACAGCAAAGACTAATGCGCGTGGGAAAAGAGGGTGGGGATAACATAGACAACAGGACCAGAGGAAGAGAAGGCTCAGAAGGTAGGACAGGTTCTGAAAACATCGGGAGCCAAAAGATTCTGTGCTGCAGTGCTGGTTAGTAGGAGCCACCTAAGAGCAAGGCTGTGTTCTTTCTATAGACCCACTTACTTATTCAGGTCAATGTCTTTCCCCTGTTCATGGGCTTCAATCAGTTGTTTAATAACATCTCCGATGGTCAGCATCATCAGCTCAGCAGGGCTGAGGTCGCCTACAAAGGTTAGTCGCAACAGTCAAAGTCACAGTATTCAGTAAGGCTTTGCATTTTTTACTTCAGTTAAATCCTCCCCAACACAGTCTCTGTTATTCACAACCCGACCGTATCTTCCGTGTCTTTCACTTGGCTTTATGGGTGTGTAAAAGCAGAAGCTCAAGCCAGGCGCCGGCGGCTCGCGCCGGTCCTCCTAGCTACTCAAGGAGGCTGAGATCTGAGGATCGCGGTTCAAAGCCAGCCCGGGCAGGGAGATCCGTGCGACCTTCCTCTCCCGTGAAACCTTCAAACGCTGGAAGCTTCTGGGTGAATATTGAAAACTGGGCTCCGTGAGGGTGAGACACGCGCGGCCGAGCTGCTCCGGGCCAGCCCGGGGGGTACGAACCGGGGCGGGTCCGCTCAGCCCGCCGCAGGCGCCCGGCGCCCGGCCTGGCGGACTCCCCGGCCTGGGGGACTCCCCGGCCTGGCGGACTCCCCGGCCTGGCGGACTCCCCGGCCTGGCGGACTCCCCGGGGCGCACACCGCGGTCGGACTCCCCGGGGCGCACGCCGCGGGCGGAGCCGCTCGGACTAGGAACGGGGGGCCGGGGAGGCCCGACCGGGGCCCGACCCCGGGGCTCCCGCGCGAGGCGCTGGGCTCGGTCTCTGAGCACCGGAGCCCCCACGGCCTGCTGCCCCAGTCCCCCCCGCCTCCCCCCCGCCCCGTCGCCCGTCCGCACCTTTGCGTTTCTGCCTCATCGCCGCTCCGCCGCTGCGCAGGCGACCACGAAATCGGACGCAGACCGCGGAGAAAGTTGACGGCCGTAAAGCAACCCCGGATTGTCGTAAAAGCACGCCCACCGTACCGTAAAGCTCATCCCGGAAGTCGGCGCTCGAAGCCCCGCCCCTCCCCTCCCACCCGGACTCGGCACGGCCGCCGTCCCGTCCGGCTGCGAAGGAAGCGGGGTGTGTGCAATGGCGAGGCACCGAAAGCTCGACCCGGACAGTGTAAGTGGTGGGGCTACATCTTCCCGGAGAGACCGCTGGAGAAAGGCTGAGGGAGAGCGTGGGGGCGGGACAGGCGGAATGCGTCACTTCCGGTGGTGGTGACAGACTCATCCTGGGGACGGAGATCTGAGACCTGGCCCGAGCTGAGCCGGGGCCGGGGCCGGGGTCGGGGTCAGAGGTCGGGGCCGGGGTCAGAGGTCGGGGTCGGGGTCAGTCGGGCTCCGTAGTCTCAGCCCCGCAGCTGATCCCCAGGGTAGCCGTGGTGGAGAATAACGGTTTCCCTCCCAAACAAACATTCACACAGAGTTCGCCGCGTTGGGAACCCGGACATGGCTACTTGTTCTGGAACCTTCCCTGATCTCCCTTGTTTACGACCTTATTTGTTTACTTGCGGATTGAGACCTCTTCGCATTCTTTTTGCAGCCAAGTGTCACTTTATTGCCGTTACGCTTCCGTTCTGGAAGCCTCGAGTGTGCGCTCTTCCCGCCAGCCTTGAGGGCGCTGCCTCACGGACTTGGCACTGCCCGGTCAGGACGTGTGAGCTCTCTGTCCTGATGGCCGTGCGATTGCCAATGGACACACTTTATCTTCCCTGGAAAACATGTTAAGATAGGGCCAGCCCTGCTTGTTCCGTTGTTTTTCATTCTCTTCAGGGGACACTCAGTCTTGTCTCTGAATGCGATCCCAAGAGTCTATAGCTTTAAATATCATCTCTGTTCCTAGGTTTATAGTTCAACCCCGGCTTCTCCCCTATTTGACATCTCGTTAGATTTAGGTGTCAAATAGGCACCCCAAACTTAACATGTCTACAACAGAAATCTGTTTTTTCCTCCAAATCTAGCCTTTCCACACTTTCCTATATTGAATGATCCCATTATGCATCTCATCACTTAGAAACCGGAGGGTGCTACAATTGCAATTTGCAATTGAAATTGTGACATTTAAACTAATATTTGATATGCCAATAATTAAAGAGAGGGCATTCAAGCAGAGCCATAGTGACAAGGTCTTAGGTTAAGAAGGTTCCTGGTTTATTTAAGAAGGGAGGCCAGCATCAATGAGACAAAGCCTGTTAAAGGTCAGAAAAGTAATGGGGTAGTAGTGGAACTCATGTAAAAATGTTGTGCATTTAACCTTGGGCTTTTATCTAAGTAAGATCATGAGCCGTTGGCCTTTTAGCAGAGGAATTGTATGACGTACAGCTATGTCTGTTTGCTGGGCTGTGGAGCGGTGGAAAGAAGCAGGGTGCCCACTGTGATGCTATTACCATAGCCTTGCTAGTAATTCCATTGATACACATTAGAAGTATTTGGAGAGCAGTGACAAAAAAAAAAGTCCTAGGGCCTAGTCTATGTCCATCCTTACTAAATCAGAGGGCAAGGGCTAGAAGCCAGCCATTAGCATGTTTTTCAAATCCTTAGCTGTTTCCACTATACAGCCCAGTTTTGGGAATCACCAAATAGGCCAAGAGATTATTGTGTCTCAAATCAGGGTTGTAAACAGTGTTTAAAATCTGAATTGATTCCCCCACGGTATAACCCCTGTTATCACTGTATTTGATGTTGGTAAAATTTAGGGAGGGGAAGGGAAAAAACAAATTGTTTAAATAGGGATACAAGTTGACCCATTGCAACAATGAGATGTACAAGATGCTATATCAAAAAAAGCAAACTTTATAATTTAGGTGGGGGGGGTGTGGGTGAAGGGGGGCCAAGTGTAGTTGTGGAGATGGGAGGGAAGGGATGGTAGGGGGAAAACAAAGGAGGAGGCAACAATGCTTGATAAGAAACATACTCATTACCTTGCTCATGTAACTGTAACCCCTCCTCTGTACAGTATTTTCACAATAAAAAAAAACTTATTTTAAAAACCTGAATTGATTACGATAATTTCTACAAGACTTCCATCAGATGTGGGATATGGGAGAAAGACATCAGCGATCCTGAGCGAGACCAAAAGTTTTGGGGACTGGAGGAATGTGGTTATCATTCATTGAAACAAGGAAGATAATGTGTGAAGTGGGGGTGGAGGTGAGCAGGGATCTGTTTGAGATGCCTGGTAAGCAGTAAGACAATTCTTGATAACCAGTCAAGAGTTAATTGGTATATGGATGAAGTTAAACACCCTAGGTGAGAGTCCAAAGGCTAGGCCTTGGGGTATTCAATCATTAACCTTTGAAGATGAGAGGAGACAGGAAGGAACTGGAGACGCTGTATCAAAGGCTGTGGGAAGCAAACCGGAAGAGTCTGGATACCTGGAGGCCGAGTGAGGAAAGTATGTGATTGGAGCCAGGTACTGATAATAACTAGAGAAAAATGATGGTGGAATAGCCCAGGATCATTGGGTGTTCCTAACCACAACCTGAGGCAGTGCAGCAGAACACACAAAGAGAGACAGAGAGATCTGGGGGAGACAGGGTCCCAAGGCTCACTGGCACGTAGGCCCCGAGTTCCCACAAGCAAATGGGAGGTTACCATGAATACATGCAAAAAGGAGAGCATCTATCTTAAAATTACAATTAGAGCCCAAAACTGTGAGAGACATTGGTTCCCTTATTCGTTGAGACAAGGGACTGCAGCCCACAAGAGACTGCAGCCCACGAACATCCACCTTATCTAGCCTTCAAGGTCACCAGCCCCAAGGAAGGGGGATGGCCTTAAGGTCTGGTCTCTTCACCTTCTCCAGGGCTGTCTGTTTTAACCCTTCCATGACCAGCTCTCAGTGCTGACGAGACAGTGCTCCAACCTCTCAAATATTTTCCAGGTTTCACAGCTCAGCTTCAGAGTTCCCTACAATTGAGGACTGAGACAAGAACAATTTTGGGGAGTGGTAAGGGAGACAGCCTGACTGGAAGTGGGTTTATGATTGATTAAGAGAAGATTGAGACTGCATTCCAACAACTCTCACTGAGATCACAGTGTGTGTCCATGAACACAAGAGTTTGTGTGCAGATAATCTAGTGGAAGGTGAAAGGTTGAGAGGCGCATTCTCCTCTTAAGTCATGGGACACGGTGTAGAGGAGAGGAGATTAGCGTTGATGTGTGCATGGATGACACAGCCAAGAACAGCTAGTAGGAGAACCCATGACAATAAGGAGAGATGGCAGAGCTGCAGAACTTTGAACTGTGTCAGTGTTTTTAGCAAATTCAGTGGAAATTTATTCTGGAAGAGTGACCAAACTATCAGGCCAAATAGATCTGTTAGGTGTTCAGGAACACATTTCAAGGACTGCTATGAAGAACCCAAGCAGCCTTGAAACTCCCAAAACCGGAGGAGGAATCAATGTGGTGTAGGGACAGGGATTAACCAGATCCCACCCATCAAACACAGGAACGGGGTCTCCAGCACAGGGCTCCATTTCAAGAGAACAAACACACCAAACAAACTAGAAACAATCAGATCTTGGCACCAACAAGAAGATCCAAGGGTCTACAAGAGGGAAAGAATACCAAAAACTAATTTTAGTAACCAAGTGGTTTACTAGAGTTGCTTTCAATTAACAATATAATTAACTGTTGCAGCAAAGAAATGTCCAGCAGAGGGCGCGAGAAGTACATGGGATAAGAATATAAGGGGTAATTTTTGTGGAGAGAGATAAGATCCAGCACTATGATCATCACGATCATTTTCGGTGTCTTGAACTTTATATTGGCTTTTTTTTTAATGGAGTTTGAATTCAGGGACTCCCTCATGCTTGGTAGGTAGACTTTCTACTCCCAGACAAAGCCTCCAGGCTATTTTTTTTTTTTTGCACTGGCTATTTTTGAGATAAGGTCTCCCACCTGGAATGCATATGGACTGCAATCTGCCCATTTTAGGTTTCCTGTTGTACCCAGGCTCCCATACACGATGGTGCTAGCTCTGTTAAGAAGGGGTCTTTTCATTTGCACATCCATATTGATTGCTACACTATTCACAATAGCCAACTTGTGGAAACAGCCCAGATGCCCTACAATAGATGAGTGGATCAAAAAAATGTGGAACCTATACACAATGGAATTTTACACACACATTAGAAAGAATACAATTATGTCATTTGCAGGAAAATGGATGGGCCTTGAACAAATCATCTTAAGTAAAGTAAGCAAAGCTTAGAGAGACAAACAATGCATGTTTTCTCTCATGCAGAAGCTAGATCTAAAATACCAGGACACAATAAATTATACAGGTCTCTGGGCATTCACACACAGTGAGACCAAAAGTGAATACTCGTAGGAGAAGAACAGAAAGGCCCAGTGCCTATGTGTGTCTAATCATACAAAATAGCATGTATCAAAATGAACTCCAAGAAATGAAAACAAGAGTTGTTTTTCTTTTGGCTGTTTTTGTCCCTTTTTGTTCTGTTTGTTCCTTTATATGTCTTTGGGAGTTGAAGGGGAGGGACAAAGGGCAAACAAAGGCAGCAACAGTACTTACTGGACACTATGTTGAAAATGAACTATACAACTTGTGGGTGTAGAGGGGAGGGAAACACTGGGAGAGAGCAAAAGAAGGGGTGACATTGCCCAAAAAGAAAAGTACTCTTTACCTGACTTACATAGCTGCAAACCTCTATACATCACCTTTATAATAACAATAACACATTTAAAAGCAGGGGTCTTTTGAACTTTTCTATCCAGGATGACTTTGAACTGTAATCCTCTCAGTTCAGCCCCCCAAGTAGCTAGGATTATAGGAATGAGCCACCAGTGCCAGGCTAAATTTCTTTAAAAATAGATTTGCCTTGTCATGGATTTCCAGGTGGTAGGTTAGTTTACATCACCATCTCCTGTCTTCCATTTCTCTCAGCCATGTCCCACTTCAGGAAGTTTGAGGAAACAGCACTTTATCTTTCTTAAAGGTGGGGCATTTTTCTGACCTGTTCAGGTAGCCATATCTAACTAGATAGAGTTCACCGAGTGTGCTGCCATCTGATGAGAAAAGAAAAGACACTACGGTCTGGCTGCTGGCAGCAAGAGATCAGAAAGAAGCATGATCTCCAGTCATGCACAGTTCAAGTGCAGGGAGAAAATAGCCTGTCTCAGTATCTGAGGAGAGGATGTGGTGATTGCCGGGGATGACAAGTGAGTTTCACTTCTGCTCCAACCACTGAAGTTGAAAACCCCTCACGTTTTCAGCTCCACGCCTTGTACCAAGGCGGAGAAGCCGCTGTCCTTCTCCTTTGTGGATTCCTGGAACCGAAGCAGGAAAAACATTTTCTTTTCTTTTTATTGACACCTGGTAAGTTTCTATTATGTAATTTAGATTGTAATTTGTGTTTGATACTTCGTTTGAAAATAGACTTCTGAAAAAGGTTTTAGGTTGAAGAAAGGACTTGTGAAATTCATTCAGAGTAAACTCATACAATTTGCCCAATTCCCTTTTGCATTAGGGTGGTACATTTTGTTGTAAGAAATAAACCAATTAAAGGTGCATTATTATTATTATTATTAGCTGAAGTGTAAGCTTTATTCAGGGTTCTTCGTTTGTTTCTCACAGATTTCTATTCTAGGATTTCAGACAGGATGCCAAGTTATCTGTAGTTCTGGTGTCTGCAGGTTGTTTGTAACATCTTTGTGACTCACCTTGCTTTTGCTGATCTTGACAATTTGGGGGGGGGGTACTGGTCAAGCGTGTGTAGGATTCCTTCTACTGGTTCTTGCCAGATGTTTTCCCATGATTAGACTGGAGTTATGATGGGAGGAAGATCACATTGCATTGAGGCTGTCTACCTTTACCACGATTTATGATGGGTTGACCTTGGTCTCTTGGTTGAGGTAGCACTTGGCAAATAACTTTGTTTCTTGTCTGTTTTTTATTGTAAATATACTGTACAGAGGGGTTACAGTTACATGAGTAAGGTAATGAATCCATTGCTATCCCCTCCTTTGTTGTCCCTACTATCCCTGTCTGTTTTAGTTTGTTTGAGACAATGTCTTGTCGTGTAGCCAATGCTGGCTTAGAACTCCTGATGCCCCTTCCTTAGTCTCCCAAGTGCTGAGATTCCAGGCTGTGTCACCATGCCTGGCCTCCGTGTAATTCTTTTTTCTCCCTAAGTTTCATCCTGAACTCCCTGGGAGAAGTCCTATAAAGGCACACTTAAGGAGTGAAGAGTCATGTTCCCCCTCCTCAAAGGCAGACAATCTTTCTAAATCCATGGTCTTCTTCTGCCTGGGTGGGTGTCGTGGATGCTCCCAGTGTAGTTTCTTGATGGGCTGCAGCTATACCACATCCAAGCCCAGATTGCTATGTGTCAGTACTTTTGTTGGCCATTGTATACAGTTGGTTTAGTAAGTGAAAGTACATGAACTTTACTCTGACCCTGAAGGAAACCCAAACCACTACCCACATTCTAGAATTCAGTGAACAAATCTTCTCTGACCTTAAGGTGCTTTTATTTTTGCTGTTGTTTCTGTTATGCAGGGTGGGGTTTGGCTAGTGCTTTTACCACTTGGGCCATGCCACGGCCCTTTTCCTTTTGCTATTTTTCCTCTCATTTAAGGCTCCTCGTGGATGACAGGGAAGGACTACTGCACCCCATCTTTTACTGATTGAGATGAGATCTCATGAATTTTTTGCCTAGCCTGGCCTCAAACCATAATCTTCCTGATCTCTGCCTCTTGAGGAGCTAGGATTACAAGTATGAGCACCATGCCCAGCCATTCTTGCTTTTTAAAAAGAGTTTTAATTGTTATTATAAAGGTGATGTACAGAGGGGTTACAGGTAAAAAGTACATTTCAGGTAAAAAGTACATTTAAAGACAGGTAAGGAGTAAGTCAGGTAAAGAGTGCATTTCTTCTTGGGCCATGTCCTCCTTCCCATGCTCTCTCCCATCCTTATCTACAGTTATATAATTTGTTTTCAACATAGTGTCCAGTGAGTATCGTTGCTGCATTTGTTCACTCCCAAAGACATAAAACAAATAGAACAAAAAGGGAAGAAAACAAAAACAGCTAAAAAGAAAAAAATGCAGCGTGCTAGTGGACACGTCTGTAATCCTAGCTACTCAGGAGGCTGAGATCTGAGGATTGCAGTCAAAGCCAGCCCTGATAGGAAAGTCTATGAGACACTTATCTCCAATAAGCCACTCAGAACACTGGAAGTGGTACTGTGGCTCAAGTGGTAGAGCCCAATCTTGAGCTGAAGAGCTGAGGGACAGTGCTCAGGCCCAGAGTTCAAGCCCCACCACCGACAAAAAAAAAAAAAAAAAAAAAAGAAGAAAGAAAGAAAAAACTCTTGTTACCATTTCCTGGAGTTCATTTCAATAAATGTTATTTTGTACGACCAGATGCACATAGGTATTACACTCTTCTAAGAGTGCCCTCCTTTGGTCTCACTGGTGTGAATGCCTAGAAACCTGTATAATTTATTATGTCCCAGTATTTTAGATCTAGCTTCCATGAGAGAATGCATGTGCCGTCTGTCTCTGAGCTTTTCTTATTTCATTTAACATGATTTGTTCTAGGTCCATCCATTTCCCTGCAAATGTCCACCTAGTCTAAATACTTTTAAAATGAACTTTGATCCACAGCCTTCGTAGTCTGTGTCTGCGTGCTATTCATGCTTATTAATTTGGTCAATCAGTTATTTTGGGATTCATCTGGTCCATTGTTCCTCCTGGAATTTGAATCCTAGAGCGTAAGTTATTCTGAAGGTGCACAGACATTTGTCCCTTGGTAGGCTACTTGTTTTCTTTTGACTCCAGTGTTCACTGATGATAGAATGCCCACATTTCATGTGACAATGGCTTGTTGAGCTAGTATCTTCAGAAGACAGATCTCTGTGTTAATTCCTTATTCTGCATCTAAAGTCATTACCAGGCATTACCGCATGCTTTCCGAGACATTGCTCTACCTACCTCATTCTCTCCTCGCCTAGGTTTTGATGTGGTTTGGCATGGCCAACTGAGCATTTCAAGCAAGAAAGCGCTCATGGGATTTAGTGCTCTCATTGACTACCGACTTCCCTGATGAGCGTGTCAGGTAGCATCATGGGGTCTTGGGATTCGGCTGGTCCATGCTGTAAGCAGATGGCACTAACAGTATATCCAAACTTCTCTAGTGGCAGAAAACATATGTTTCAAGAAAGCGTGTCCCATTTGGGGCAAGTTGTTAGAGAATTTATGCCAAGAATCCCACTGAATGCCTGAAATGACAGGGTTTGTTTTTGTTTTGGTGCCATATCGGGGCTTGACCTCAGGGCCTGAGCACTGTCTCTTAGCTTTTTTTGCTCAAGGTTGATACTTTATCATTTGAGTAAACAGCTCCATTTCTGATGTTTTGGAGATCAGAGTCTCACGCACTTTCCTCTGACTTTGAATCAGACCTCAGCCTCCTGAGTAGCTAGGATTATAGGATGAGCCACTGATGCCTGACTTGAAATGACAGCTATGTACCCTACATCTATTCTGCTCAATTTATAAGGTTTAGTTGATAAATTAGGCACAGTAAGATATTAACAGCAACAACGGGTGATAAAATATAGAACCATAGGGGGTGTGGGTTGGGCTGAGCGTGAACTACAGGAGAGAAGCACACCACCCGTATTCCTGTCACCTTCAACCAATGCCTCCTGGCACAGATACCATTCTGCCCATTCAAATCTGCAAACCAAACTAAGAATGAGAGACCGTT
This sequence comes from Dipodomys spectabilis, assembly GCF_019054845.1. NCBI lineage: Eukaryota > Metazoa > Chordata > Mammalia > Rodentia > Heteromyidae > Dipodomys > Dipodomys spectabilis. Next base: position 123,347 of record NW_024870906.1, read on the forward strand.
TAACTGCCACGTTGTGATTTGATTTGGGGTTCGTGTGCCAGCGAATCATGGTCTTCCTCACTAACGGCGCTTGGAGTCACTGAAGGCTGACAGGTCAGGAGGGTTTTGCATATATGAGACGGGCTGGCGACTCTCTGTTTGAAATGCATGATTGAAGACACCCAACAGAAACAACAGATAGAGAGCGCGGACACTCTGGGGGCTCCCCACTGGTGTCCCCCACATTCTCCTGTGTGTGGGGGGCGGGTAAGGAAGCTCTGGGGTTGTGAGGGCCTGGCTCCATCTCCACGCCATGTCCTGCTTGCCAGTGGCCTGGCTTCCTTTGGACGTGTCCCTCCTCCCCACACTCAGCAGATGCTCCATGATTCGTGGCGGCAAATAGCTCTAGTCCGGTCCCTGTTGAAGTGGAGATGGGGTGTGAGGAAGGTGAGAGAACATAGTTTCTGCACCTTTCCCTCCCCGTGCAGTAGCCAGCAATGGAACTCCAACCCTGGGGAGAGGACTTGCTGGGGCTAAATACCCTGGCACAGGCTTCAGGTCTCATCTGACCGGAGGGCACCAACAGTGCCTAAAGTAGGCAGGCTCTATATGTATAGCTCACCAGAGCTACCCTCATTTCAGAATGGGTTATCTTTAAGACCTCAGACCAATCAGATTAAACTTCCATAAATAAAATATTAACTATTGTATTAAATATTAAATATGAATGAACCAGGGCCCAGGTCCAGAGTCCAAGCCCCATGACCTACAAAAAGAAAAAAAAAAAAAAAGAACCAGTGTTCACATCTTGATCTTCATCACATTTAAGTCAACAAGTAGTCCATGGGGTATTGGGAGGGACTCAATGCTAAGTGAGAATGAGCTGGGCATGGTCACACACCTTTGGGATCCCAGCTATTGGGGAGGTCTAGGTCTAGGTCTAGATCCTGAGTTCTAGGCCAGCCCAAGGAAAGATTCACAGACCCTACCTCAGCAGCAAAATGGCTGGGACCACAGCTCAAGTGGTGAAAGCAACATTCCGAGCACATCCGAAGCCCTGGGTTCTACCTCTCGCTCCACTCTGTGCTTTGTAAAAGGAGATGGAGATCTAGTAGGGGAAACAAAGCACCCGTTTTTGCCTTTTTGTATTTTTAATGTACGCCGCTTTGCCTCTTGTGCTTTGCATGTCTTTTCAGGCTGGTTGCAGTGGGTAAGAGCAGGGGTTCACGAAGAAGAACTGGCAGAGATGGAGGAGTTAGTGGATCTGGAGCAATCTTCAGGTAACATCCTTGCAGTGGCCTTCCCTGGTTGGGAGAAACAGTACTGGTGACTATTACCTGATCAAGAGGCAGAGACTACAACCATCCTCATCATCCCTGGCTGTTTCTTCATGTCCAGACTCAGTAGTAAACATGGTACCTATTTCAACAACTAACCAGTATTTTCACACAATCACCGAGCCATTTGACAAAGAGTACTGTGGGATGTCTTGCCTTTGCTCTGGGTTCTAGAAAATCAATGTGGGCTCTCTGAAGTCCGTGTTGATTAGGTAAGTTCCTTGGGATGGTGTCAGGTGTCTTTCCTTAGAAAGGGACACCTAGTCCTATGGAGCGTCTCCACGGAGGGTGAGTCTGCTGAGAATCAAGGTGGGTGACCTTCCTCCCTGGTTGGCAAAGAAAGGGCCTTTCCCAGGAAGATGGCAGAGGCTTTCCCCCAGGTGTGGAGAAGCAGAGCACAGCACATCCTTAGTGTTTTGTGTGTTGATGAAAAGCTTCTTCATTTTCTTGGTAGAGGGGAGGAGTGTTCCAGGTCACGTTTAGGGACAGTACCTGGTCATGGCTGGACACACAAACACAAAGAACTGTGACTTCAAGGTCCCCGGGGCTGTGTTTATTGCTGAGGAATGGGACCCTTTACTTGGTAGACAGTGATTTCTTAAGCAAGGGACTGAATCAGCCTTGAAGCTGCGTCCTTGGTCGGGCTGTTGGACTCAGTGTTCAAAAGCGACACCTAGTGGCAGCAAGAAGCAACAGAAGCTGTTGACAGTTTTTGTCCTGTCTGGACCAGCCCTTCTGCTCTTCATAGGATGAATAGTGGACAACACTGAGAAAGGCAAATGGAGACCTGAACAGTTAAAGAGAATAGTAAAGGTTATGCTATGCATTCAGGCAAACCCATTCTGAGTGCAATATACCTATAGGTGTTAAGTCTCCTTTCCGAGTAGTTTTTCATTTTGGCAACTGAGGAGAGAGTTTTAAACTCTGCTGCACTACCTGTATTCCTACTTTTTAGTTTAGTTTATTATATTAATTGCTAATTCTTACAAGGCTGAAACATGTGCCCTGTATTTCTGTGTTTTTCCTTAGTTGTTGTTTTTAGATATGGCTTAAAGATTATGTAAACATGGTTTACGGAAGAGTTCCCAAGTGACAAAGTAGACATCCTTTTACATTCTTTCCATGGACCAGTCCCAGGTTCTGAAATCCGTTCTGGAACACGATCAGAATGCTCAGCCTGTAGCTGGCCCAAGTGCCTGAGTAGCATGCTCTTTTTTTCTCTGCCTCTTCCTCTCCAGCTCCAGCCATGGAGCCAGAAACCATTTGCTCTTTAGTTCCAACACAGACCTGTCCGTCAGCCAGGGCAGATTCTTCCAGCTGAGCTTCGGTCCTTTCTTGAGATAGAAGGTTTTTAAATGCCTGTCCTCTCGACCATCACTGTGTGTGCAGGAGGGAGCAGGGCTTCAGCTTTGTCACCTAGGTGGCTCTGCCTTAGGATCCCCGCAGGGGTGGGAACTGACCTTAGACCACAGCCGAATCTTGGCTGGAAGAAACAAGGCTGAGCAGAGAGGAAGACCCCCATCTGGAGCTCAGGGGCAGAGCCTGGCCCTTCTGCTCAGCTCCACTCTGAGCCCAAGTGACTCTGTCTCTCTGGCTCCTTAAGGAAAATGACCTCCATTGTAGAGCCTCAAGTCCTCTTCATATGAGCCTAGGGTATTATGGCTCATAGAGCTTGATTCTTCAGTCCCACCCCAAAGCCATTTCCTAAGGCACAAACCAGCCCTAGGAACACAGGGCCCTAGGTCAGGACCATTAAACAACCTTCACCCTAAGGACCATGCTGCAGTTCCTTTACAGCCAGTTGAACATCAGTGAGGGGTGGTGGCTAAAACTCATCCAAAACACAGCGTTGGAGCCGTCCCTTTCACTCCCTAACCAAGGAAAGTATTTAAGTGACTGAATGGCTGCAGAACTATGAACACCTCCATCTCATGGCTTCTGATTCTTGCCAGTGTAAGGGAGAAGCTGCTAATATCTAGGCAGAGAAGAAGAGAAAGTCCCTCACTTCATCTTTGAAAGGCATCCATCCTATCGGATACCCTCCAAACTTTGATAATTGTTCTATGTCTATCAGGGATCTCGTGCTATAGATGAAGCAGCTGTGGCTTCAGAGGAGAAGTTATTTGGCCCAATGACATGGCTCATTCTCCCTCTGTCCCGCTGTGGGTCCCGTTCTTCATCTGAGAAAGCCCGTCTTTTCTCCACACTTACCACTGTGCTTGGATTTTTCTGCCCACAGTCAGTTGATTTCCCGACAGTTGGTATTTGGTGAAAAAAAAAAAGCCATCTTGGCTTCCAAGGACTTGCAAATACAGACTTTCATCTGAGGGTGAAATGTAGGTTGGACTCTACATTTTGGAACCAAATGCGTAGAGCGGCTGCAAAACTGGGACGAGCCCACGGGGCCGTTTTCCAAATGAATTTCTGGGCAGATGAGGCTACAGGGTCCTCTATGGCCCTTGGAGTTTGTGTATTAACAGTTGCGAGGCAAAGAAACTGTCCCCCACTTATCATTTTATACGACCTCCGTGCGTCTCTAGTTGATGACGACCTATGTAAAGAACCAATGAAGAAAAGACGTCGGTCAGATCGAGACCAGCGCCTGCGGGCCTTTCCCACCATGGAGCAGAGCGCCCTAAAGGAATGTAAGTACGAGACCAAGGCAGTGATCGCTTCCCTGTGGCTCTGTCATCCACAAATCTGGCTGAAATGCCCAGAGGAGACGCTTCACATCAGAAGCTGGACGGAAGCATCTCCAGCTGAACCGGTTCCCCCAAGTCTCTGCAGACATAGGCCACTGATCTCCAGGCTGCTCTCAGTTGGGAGAGTGGGCGAGTGGTGAGCAAAGCGGCCTCTTTTGGAGCAGAACAAGGGCTGTGCGGACGATTGCTTTGGTGCTCTCGTGGGCCCTGATGTCTTTGCATTTTGTTCTTTCTATGGCCACAGAAGGGAGACCCTCAAAGGGGCACAGCCCGTGGCCTCTGTAAGATGACCTCTGTTCTGAGGCGGCGTGGGGCAGGCTGGTCCTGGATGTGGTCAGAACGGACGCTGCAGTCTCTGAGCAGCGCTCATCTCCAAGTCCCCCTCCCCCATTCCTTTGTTCCCTTCTTGGTACCACTCAGCGCACCCCTCCTTTGCTTACGTAGCACTCGATCCCTGCCGGGTACATCGCAGGTAATACAGTTCTGTGGATTCCAGATGAAAAATTGGAGTCACGGACCCGAAGGGTTTTGAGTAACGCGTACCAGAAACTGATTCAGTCTGTCTTCCTGGACGACAGCATCCCTAATGGAGTCAAGTATCTCATGTGAGTCTGAATGCCCAACACCAGCAACCCGCCTTGGGTGATTGTGGGTACCCAGTGTCCGTGCCCCCCAAGCCCTGCCAAGAGAAGGAGTTTGCAGTGGGAAAGTAAGCAAGGACGGCAGAGAGCCTCGTAGAGGAGCCATTATTGTGATCACTGGATGTCTGTGATCACTGGATTCTGGTGGTGGCAGTGGTATGTGTGTGTGTGTGTGTGTGTGTGTGTGTGTGTGTGTGTGTGTGTGTGCGTGTGTGTGTGTGTGTGGTGGGATGAAACCCAGGGCTTCCTGCTTAGGAGGCAGTCCCTCTGCAATATCAGCTTCTTTCATGTTTTCAACACCCTTATAAAAATAGGTGCTATTACATCAATCCTATCTTACTGAAATTGAGCCTCAGAGAAGCTAAGACACAGAACAAAGTCACACAGTAGTGGAAGTGAAAGGGCTTCAGATCTGACCCAGGTTTTGCAACTCTTCAGTCCCACCCCCTTTTTTTTTGCCAGTCTTGGGACTTGAACTCAAGGCCTCAGTGCTGTCCCTCAGCCTCTTTGTGTTCAAGGCTAGCGCTCTACCCCTTGAGCCACAGCACCTCTTCTGGCTTTCTATAAGTATTTATTGGAGCTAAGAGTCTCACGGAGTTTCCTGCCCAGGCTGGCTTTGAACAGAGATCCTTAGATCTCAGCCTCCTGAGTAGCTAGGATGACAGGCATGAGCCACTGGTGCCCGGCCAGTCCCTAACTTTTTATGCCAAGCCAATTTGAAAGGATTGCGCTAAGGCCATAGCTGCTTCTTCACAGCAGCCTCTAGGTGGCCACTCGTGCTACTCTACCTCTGCATAAGTTTTTATTTAGGAACAGAAATGTTCATTTTCTACAGAACACAAACAAGGATGCTTCTAAAGAATTATCTTTACCAAGTAGGTGAGCATAGTCTCCTTTGCTTTCCAGGCCAACTCTGTGTGGTTAAAGGGGTCCGTATGCCCCCTTGACAAAGCAGAGAGTGGAGACTTGAAGGGGTGAGGCAACTTGCCCAAGACTCGAATTCAGAACCTTTACATCCCATTCTCACATTCGTCCTTCCTCACTTAATGTTCATTTAAAACTTGATACAGAAACAGGCTCCTTGCCTTGATTGAAAAACCGTCATTGGACCCGATTTACATTGGGTTATTGGGAAGTACTGGGGCTGGAAAGAGCTCCCTGATCAACGCCATCATCCAGAAAGCCATGTTTCTACCAGTGTCTGGAGAAAGCATTTGCACTTCGTGTATTGTGCAAGTGAGCTCAGGATGCTGTGAGCGGTATGAGGCCAAAATCCACCTCCTGTCTGACCAGGTAAGTCCCTCCCTCCCTCCCTCCCTCCCTCCCTCCTTCCTTCCTTCCTTCTTTCCTTCCTTCCTTCCTTCCTTGCTTGCTTTGTCCCTCCCACCTTCCCTTCTTTCTCTCTCTCTTCCTTCCCTTCTTCCCTCCCTTCAATCTTCCCCTCTTTTTCTCTTCCTTCTCTCTCATTCTTCTTTTCTTCCTTTGATTTTTTTCCCCTTCTCACTGTCTCTCAGAGATCACTGTATTTCTTCTAAATGCAGCTCATGCCTTTGACAAATGGAAGGGAAATACTGCAGAATGAGAATGTTCAGGAGAGTGAGAGGAGAATGGGTCCGGGTCCTGTGGCTTCTCCTTTCTTTAATGTTTTCTCCATCTGTGTCCCGTGGGCTGTGGCCCTTGCTTTGCTTTGGCAGGAGTGGAAGGAGGAACTGAAGAACTTGACTCAATTGCTGCACATGACCGAGGGTGCGGATGGAGAGGAGGCGGAGTCCTGGGACAGGGAGGAGGCGGTGGAGGAAGCCGTCTGGAAGCTGCAGGTGGTCTATGGAGCTGGGGCGGAAGGCCGGGAGTATGAGGACTTGCTGAGGGTGAGGCCCCAGGTGAAGATTCCCCCCTCGAGAGTCATCCTCCTCCAGGCGGAAGAGGTAGCTTCGGGTTCTCTCTGATTTCCGGTTATGGGCCTTAAGTATATGGTTGCATGAATTTAGAAGACTTACCCAAGGCTTAATATTTTTGTTAAAAATAATTGATACCCAAATCAAAATTACCTATGACCCAAATCACCCACCCTTCATTATTTATGGCCATGAAGTGGGCTTTCGGGTGTCTGAATGGAGGGGCGTCTTTTATTGTACACAGAAAGGGCTTTTGCAGGTAGCTGAGGATTCATTAAGGTGGCATTTTGCATGAAAATGATAACATTGAGAACATGCGAATGCTAATCTACTGGGTTTTCTTCATTTGCTCTTACCTGAGGACACCCCGGACCGTGGCTTTCCTGCGTTTCACTGGGAATGCCACTAGCCCCAACTTCTTCTGTCGAGATGAAGTCATGTGGACTTTTCGGCCCAGGCTGTCCTCAAACCACGATTCTCCCAGTCTCAGCCTCCTAAGTAGTATTAACATGTGTGCATCCCAGATATGTTTAAGCAGGAACAGGAGGCCAAGAGCTCTTTCCTGACATGCTTGCTGTGGTCAGAATGTCCTGGAAAAGCCTATATATCAAGATAATGTTTTGTTGATGGAAGATTCATTTTTAAAGATCAGTTTTCAACTGGAGAAATAGGGTTACTATTACACGATTGATGTTCTGTAGATTGTTGCTTTCTGGCAGTTAACACGTTTGTCTTCGCTGTGAGGGAGGGATCCATTCTCCTCACAGTTTAGAAATTTGCATAGTAACTACCATTATTTTACAATTTTCTAAGAAAATTCATTATCCAGATATGTTATAACTTCCCCCAAAGTCAGCTTCCAGCCGACTTGGGTTTCTTTATCTGAAAGTGAAGGAGATTCGTCTTCCAGATCCTTCTTGGCTCTGGAGGGCTAGGCTCTTGTAGAGAAGATCCTGGTACCCCGCCTTCCACGCACTTCCCTCCATTGCTCAGCGTACCTTCCATGAGCCAGCTCTGCCCCTCCTCCTCAGGCAGGAGAGCTGTCAATCAAGCTGGACCCCTACATTCGGGCTCAGAGGAGAGACCAGCGTGGACAATCAGCGGAGACACAGATCTGGCCCCTGATCAAGCACGTGGAAGTGACTCTTCCCAGATCTGCCCTGATTCCAGAAGGGGTGGTGCTGGTGGACATTCCCGGCACAGGCGACTTCAACTGCAAACGGGACGAGATGTGGAAAAAGGTGAGGCTTTTCCGAGGGCTCCGGTCCCTCTGCCCACCCCGACGCCATCCTTTCTAGGAAGCAAACAGTGCTCTGCTCTCAAGGGATTTTATGGGTCCACGGAAACTTCTGTTTCTGACTAGAGCAGAACAAGGGCAGGATGTGGGTGGCCACAGAAATCTGGCAGGGAGGAATCACAGGGTGGACCTGTGGCTGACGCAGAGCACGTGGTAGCTGAGCAGGACCACTGCGGGGAGGCCTCGGGAGGAGCTGAGGTAGCAAGGGAGCGCGGTGGAGGCAGCCGGGAAGGCAGGGGCCGCAAAGCAGAGCAGCCAGTCCCCAAAGAGCTAAGCGGCTGCGACTATGCCACGAGGAACAGAGACCCCCCAGACCAACACAAATCAAGAGGGGTTAGCGAACACGAACTGGAGGGTCTCCTCCGAGACCTAGGCCAGACCTTAGGACATGGATGGCACCAGCGGTGTGCGCTCGCGCTCGCGCGCTCTCTCTCTCTCTCTCTCTCATGGTCTGTCTGTCTGTCTTTGTTTCTTTCTCTGTCTCTGTCTCTCTCTCTCTGTCTCTCTCTGTCTCTCCCTCTTCTTCTGCCCTGTCTCCCAAGACTTGCTTCCCTTTGTGTATCTGGATACAAAGTGCTGCTCATGAAGATCCTTTGCTCTGTCAGCTGTTTGGATACACATAGTCAAACACTGCCACCTTGGTAGGTCTGTGGTTCAAGGACAGCTTGGGCAAGAAGTTATCAAGACCCCTCATCTCATCATCAAGCTGAACATATACAAGATTCTAGGCATTCACACACAGTGAGGCCTAGGAGACCCTTAAGGAGGAACAGAAAGGTGCAGTGGCTACGTGCTTCTGAATACTATTTGAAATGAACTCCATAAAAATCAGGCTGATCAGTTCCCCCTGTAATCCCTGCTATGAGAGAGAGGTAGGTAGAAGGATTGCAATCTGAGGCCAACCCTAGGCAAAAAGTGAGACTCTACCTAGAAAAAACAATGTAACTAAAGCAAATAGGACTGGAGGTATAGCTCAGGTGGTATAACACTTACCTAGCAAGCACAAGGGTCTGGGTTCAAATCTATTGGAGAGAAAAAGAAAGAAAGAAATAAGAAGGAAGGAAGAAAGGGAGGGAGGAAGGAAGGAAGGAAGGAGGGAAGGAGGGAGGGAGGAAGGAAGGGACCACCTCACCTCTGTCTCTAGATGCTCTTGTACTTCATGAGCTTACTATTGTCTGCTGTAGATTTTATGTCTAGCAATTGCTAGGAGGAAAATCTCCTAGATTACTGTCCAACTCCTGGTCAGTGCCTGTCTTTAATGTAGTTAGCCATGATGGAAGGTGGTGGGCTGGGTGGAGGTCTGCCCCTCCAGCCAGAGTTCAGGGACCTCTCAGAGGTGAGCTGAGGGCGTGGCTAGTTCAGCTGACCGGCTCCCAGCTCCCACTAGCCATCACCGAGGTGGGGAGAGCAGCCAACCACCCCCTATCCTGGCAGAGGGCGGCAGTACGCCAAGACTGGGCTGAGGGATGCTCTTCCTGGGTGTGGGGTGTGGGTGGAGAAGGGAGAAGGAGGAAGACAAGCCTGGAAATGTTGGCACCAGGCTGCTATAGACAATCCCACCGTCACAGAATTTAACTTTCCTCGGAAAAACAAGCAGGACACCTTCAGGTGTCAGCCCTGGGAGTAGAACCGTCAGTCTCGACTTGTTCCAGGTCAGCCAAGGAAGTGACAGCTGGAGAGAGTCCAGGCACTTTGTCTGCATGGAGTGTGGTTGCAGCCAGTCCAGATACACTGGGCAGCTTATCAAAGCAGGCCGATCTGGCTGGAGACTCTCTCCGAGGAGGTCTCTGGAGTGAAGGATGGTTCCAGCATGCTCTGCTTGGCCCTGGCTCCCCCACATTCCTGTGGTTTCCGGATGGCCTCTCACAAGAAGTTACTCTAGGCTGGGCCTTCCCAGGGACAGCCGCTTAGCGACGTCTCTGTGGCTGCCAGCCTTGTCTTTCCCCAAATGACTAGAAATCCAGCCATCCTTGCCTGGCTGCCTAGAGGGTGTGTGACTTTAGGTATGTCACCGGACCCCTCTGGGACCCACTGTTCTCCTGGGAGGGATGGAGGGGGGCTACCCCACTCAGAGGTCCAGTCAGTCTTGCTGTACAGATTTCCTGCTTTTTTTTTTTTTTGCATCTTCCACAGGTCTTACTGTACCAAATCATGGCAGTCAGGAGCTTCGTGTGGACCTGAAATTTAACGCGGTCTTTATGACTACTGTCATTTCCCCTGTTAATACACACTTATGAAGCACCTGTAGTTTACCAGGACCGAGGGGAACACCTGGGAAAGAGGCTCCTTGGAGGGATTCCTAGCCTCTTGGCCTTTGATCTTCCACATCTTTGGGGACAGTTGCTGTTTGTTATGGCTGGTGAAGACCCCCTCTCCCCACTTTCCTCTAAGTTGACTGTAATTTGAGAAGTGGAAGGACAGCCTTTGTTTTGTTTTTGTTTTCTTGTCTAAATGTAATCCTTCACAAGTAATGGGTCAGGGCCTGTAGACCTGGCTCTAAGTAGCTCTTTTTCCTCCCGGGACCTGTTTTCTTCTCATATTTTAAGGGACTGGCCTAACTGGTTAAATGACATTTTAAGCGATGATCTCTGGAGTCAAAAGGTTCAGGGAGGCGCTAAGCCCGTGGTGACGCTCAACGCTCCATTCCTGATTTGAACAGAGCAGCTTTGGTTTTAAAAATCCAGCTCGTACAGTGGAATTCTTCCCAATGCATTTAGTCTGGGCTAGGTATGGACCAAAGGGAAGGATGCTGGGACTGCAGAAAAAGGGGTTGTCCTGGACCAGACAGCTGATGTTAGGAAACCTCTCCACTGCAAACTTGGCTACTCACCAGCTGTGCAGTTTTAGAAAAAGCAAGTTTGAAACCCACTACCTAGATGAACCTTGTGACATTGGGGGATGGTTCGTCTTTATCCACAAGAGCCTCCAGGTTTTAACAGTTAAAAATGTCTCCAGATATTGCTGGATATGTCTGTGCACAAACATCTCCACTAGTTACAACCACGGGTATAAAGCAAAATAACAATGTAATTAACAAGCCACAAACTAGTAACCCCGAAGTATTATTGTGAGAGACCACAAATGAACTTGATCTCTGACCAGACCAACATTTGATTATATGGAGAGAAGACAAGCAAAACAATTCAGTAAAAAAAAAAAAAAAAAAAAAAAATCACAGGGCAGTGCATGATAGTGTGCAGTACAAAAGCTGCATAATTAATAAAGCAGTGTTTACACTACCCATAATTTCTTGTTTATGAATCTTTGCAACTTAAGCCATAGTGTGTCTGGCTCCTTCATAGGTGGCGATGTGGTAACAGGCATGGACACACATCAGAAGGACGTGACAAGGTGGCAGCTTCGCAGTACATGCATGACCCAAATGAGTTCTGCAAAGTCACTTTTCCTAGGGAGCAGTCAAGGTCAACCAAGAGAGGAATCTGAGCGGAGAGGACTGATTTCTTGAATGATCTTACTCAGTTCCCCTGCAGGTAGCTTGGAAGCTCTGGTATGGGCCAAACCTGTGCCTGAGATGTGTGGATTCCAGGATGCAAGGTGGTGAACATTCCCTTCCCTTGGGGAACAGAGATCTGCCTGCAGGAAGCCCTGTCTGAAAGGTGCTACCCGAGCAGTCTGGGTGAATAGGATGCCAGGGAGAGGTAGTCAGTCCGTGCATGCCTCCACGGTGAAGGCCTAAGCAGAGGGTGTGGCAAATGCAAAGGCCCTGAGAGCCAAAAGAGCAAGGCACATCTGGAAACCAGCTCCACCGGTGCACAGAATAGGATGGGAGCTCGGGAAGAGGTGTGGCTCTGAGCGAGGGCAGCAAGAGAAAGTGGTCCACAGAGAGCCACAGCCTCCCCAGCTGAAATGCCGTCCACATTCTCATACGCATTCTGGGCGTTTCTGCAGACCATCGACAGGTGCTCAGCCATCTGGGTGATCAGCGACATAGAGAGAGTGTCTGGAGCAAGAGCCCACGAAGAGCTTCTGAATGAGAGCGTCAGGGCCTGCCAGCGCGGCCTCTGCCGGCACGTTGCCCTGGTGGTCACCAAGACCGACAAACTCCACCTGCCGGAATATCTAAGGTAGAGAGGCGGGCGCGTGGGCGGTGGCTCCCAGCGCAACTCTGACTGCAATAATGACAGAAGCTGGCTTTGGGAAGAATGAAAGAGACCTGTGCGTGACCTCTGAGGTGGCTTGGGCGGGTCTGGAGTAGAGCCCCAGGGTTCCACCTGGGTACCAAGCCAATGTCCTCCATGCAGCTGCTGCTCATCAGCCATGCACGCCTCCTGGGCTGTGAGTGCGTGTGAAAGAAGGTCCTTTCAGAAAGACCCCAAGTCCTGTTCCAGCTTTGACTACTGACCTTTGAAAAGGTCCTCAAAGCTTGAGAACTTTGGCCCCAAAGTAAACGCATTCTCTTAGAGTCAACCTAACATTTAAGAGGGTGAGCACAAAAGAGCTCAGGTGGCGTTAATAGATGTGGATTTCTGGCTATCTCTGGCCCTCAGTGGGTAGGAAGACTGTAAGGTATCTTCCATATTCAGACAGCTGTGAGAGTGGAGGAGGGAGCAGTGTGTGCACTGGGCTGTGCGGGGCATCTGGAGTGTGTGGTCACAGGGTGCCAAGGCAAGTCACCGACGCTCTTACATGAGCTCCTTTGCCTGTCCCTCTCCCCCAAGGTCGCTAAGACTCAAGTCTGACTGCGGTCTTGAATTCACTGGCCCCCGTGAGCTAGGCCAGACGTTTCAGCTTCATCCTGCAGTTTCTCTGCACCCCATCTACCACCACAGAATAAATATCTCAAGCTCACCCTTTCCAATGCCACATCAGCGAAACATAATTAAGTCTGAGTTAGTAAATATTTACCGAGTATTGTGGCAGGGGCTGTGGTCTCTGAGCCATGGGGTAAAAGAGGGTTAAAGATGATATATTCCAGGGATAATAAGCAAAGTGTTGTGAGGTCCTAGGCTAAGAGGGCTGCCTTCTGATGGGAGCGGGGAGGCGTCACAGGAAATTTCCAGAGTGTAAACTGCCTTACTGTTGAGAACTAAAGACACGGGGGCTGGGAAGGTAGCTCAGCAGTAGAGTGCCTGCCTTGCAAGCATGAGGCCCTGGGTTCGATTCCTCAGCACCACATTGTGGCTCCAGTGGTAGAGCACTAGCCTTGAGCTGAAGAGCTGAGGGACAGCACCCAGGCCCAGAGTTCAGGCCTCATGACCAGCAAAAAAAAAAGAGAACTAAAGACACTTTCCTCTGATTGGAAACTGGAGGTGGTCAGAAGAGGGAGTTGGAAAGCTTATATAAGGGCCTGAGACATGGCTGACCGTGCTGCTTTAGGGAACGTTCCAGAACACAAAGTTAAAATTCAATCATTGTGATCTTTTTCTAATTTCATTTCAGGGAAAGAAAGGTGGGAAATGTAAGTATGGACCAGTTACTTTCATGATCAGTGCTACCTTATGTGTAATGAAGATGGCCAAAGTAATCAATATGCCTCATCACCTTATCCTTACTGATAATGCTTCTTTTCATGCTTCTATTTCCTTTCCCAATCTAGCATGCTATTCTAAGTCAGCAGGAGGCTATTTTGGAAAGAAACGAAACAATAAAACTGAAAAGGAATAGACTTCTCAAGGAAAAACTGAAAGTGAGTTTACCGATCTTTTGTGTATTTTTCTGTTTTGTAACCATCAGAATTTGAGCAGCAAACACAAGGGTTTGTCTTGTGTAGTAGGAAGGGCAAAAGCTTTGGAGTGGGCAGTTAGAATCTAATTCAGCCCCACTGTCTTTTTTTTTTTTTTTTGGTGTGGTGGTAGAAGTTGAACCCAGGGCTTCGCACATGTTAGGCAGACTCTGCACCCCTGAGCTATAACCAGAGGTCTATTGCTTACTCCCTCTGGGACCTTAGGCAAGTTACATTATTTCTCTGGGCCTCCATGCTCTCATTTGTATCACAGGAGCTCACAGGATCTGACTCTGATTGTTGGAAGGATTGAATGAGGATCTGAGAAAGATGTCTCAGCCAATCAGGGAAAACCACACAGGGTGAGGTCTTTCATGTGAGAATCGTGATGTGATGTGCTGTGCAAACACAGCAAAGATTCCTGAAACCTCTCTTATTAGGGGCGGATGGTACTGTGGAGAGGTGAAGGAGAACCTTCAGCCTCTTATCAACCTTAAAGAACAAATAGCCTTTAGTAAGATAAAGAAGGAAAAAGTAGGAGGGGGGGGTGGCACTTGGGGCAGAAATGCAAACATGATTGACAAGAAATCCCAAGCTGAGTTTTTCGAGCTTAAGTAATCACTCAGTACGAATCTTACTGTTTCCTTAAATTATCTTTATTACTTGGTCACTAACATAACACAAACATGAAGCTTCTCATTCTACTAGTCTTGTACAGGCTATAAAACTGAAACCAATCTTAAGTTGCAATGAAACAAAATGGCATATGTGAGTGAATATAATTTGATAGATGAAGTGGTTTTGCCAAAACTAAACCTTCAGGGTTGGGGTTTGCTGGTAGAAAAAGGCATTTGGCCTCTAGCCAGTTCCACACTGGGTGACTTCCTGGGTTTTGACTCCTGGTAACATTGAAGTTGTGAACGTCTGTTGCGAACGTGGGACTGAAAATGTCAAAGTGTTTGTTAACAGCTAGGGATGATGAGGCCTGGCTCTTCAGCCAACGTTTTCCATGAAGCCATCAAATGCCAGTGCTCTGGAGGCGATAACTAAGTAAAGCTGTTCGTAATCTCTTGAATTGGTCTTGTTGGCATGAAAGAAATATGCATTTTATGAGGCCCTAATCATATTATTTCTGGAACTGGAAACATAAGATACTTTCAATGCACAATTCACAACTACGTTTATTGCTAATAAACATGGCGAATTGGTTTGCATGAGCTAGGGGCCAGGTGGCAGCAGCATCCGCTTGCAGGGCTGCTGCTGATCTTACTGCTGCGGTGAAAGTTCTCAGGTCCAGTGGCTGAGTGATGCCTAAAGTCTGCAACCACTTGAAAGGAAACTTAATTTTCATCATAGAAACTGAGACTGAAGTTTATTGTAAGACATTTGTATAGCTCTATATTGATTTTTTAAGTATATAAAAATGGAGGAAAAAGAGGCTGCAGAGATAGGAAGGATACAGAAGAGGGTAAGGTGAGGTCAGGGGCTGCCGTATGGATTTGAGAGGAGGGAGAGTGCTCCACCTTTCAGTGCTGCAGATAAGTGCCGTAAGAAGGACCAGAACTACTCATGGAGAATAAGACCAACAGTCTTCCCGAGGGTTGCTCAGCGTGAGGAATCTGTTTGATAATGCACAGTGTATATCGTGCCAGCTCCTCATTTACGAAGCTGAGCTGCTAAGATGGAGTCTTGTGGGCTTTTCTGCCCAGGCAGGCCTGGAACCATACTCCTCCCAATCTCAGTCTCCTAGGGAGCTTAGAACGATAGGCACCTATCACCATACCCTGCTTTGGGTTGAAGAGGGACCTCGGGTGTACACCTAGGCTGGCCTTGAACCTCCATCCTCTTCCTCTCAGACTCCCAAATAGGTAAGATTGTAGGCATGAGCCACTGGTGCCAGGCTACATTGTAAAATGGGATGACCCAGTTTCCAACCCAGGCCACATTTTGACTACCTGGAATTAGAACACTTGGGGGGTGGGGTTGTGTGGCACAATTCAACCCATAACATGGGGGCTTCTGGAATTTGGCACGTGTCTCCATTCTGCCCTTACGTACGTGTGTACGTGTTTACAACTTGCCTTACCTTGCTCTTTTATATCCTGTGTTAGAAAGAGACGGGAAACCCTTCCCCATCTTCCACTTCCCTCCAACGTCCAGGCCTATACCGGCAGAAGGTGGCTTTCGCTGCGAGTGAGAAGCTGAATGGATGGAGCGCTAGGCTTGCTCCTCGGCCGACTTGCAGTGTGCCTGCTCTCTCACCAGCGCCGCCCCTGGCCGTGCTCCACGCGCCGCCCTGCCTTTCAACTTCGTCTTCCCACAGTTCTTCTAAAATTGCTTTTTTTTTTTTTTACTCCCAGAAGTCAGTTTGTAGGCAGCGATTTTCTCACCGTTTCTTCTGACCTTGTTAAGAGTGGACAGATGGCAACAGGACCCTGTTGGGTTTCTTGCTGAGTTCTTGCAGAACTGGCAGTGAATGAGCTGATCTTGCCCAGTTCTTTCTTGAGACCTGTGCAAGTTTCCTCGGCCACCCTTGACCTGGGCTGCCTCGTGTGCCTCTCTCACTGCAGAGAAAACTGCCAGCTTATCTGAAGGTTCTGGAAGCCTCCGATTTGGTGTACACTGTCAGCGCCCAAGAGTACTGGCAACAGGCCCTCCTCACCGAGGAACAAACTGGTAATAGACATTTATTTCCATCGCTGACATTCTCTTGGCACTCCCAACATCCTGCTTTTGAACATTTTGTGCCACAGAAGTTTCCTTCGTATTCCACCCCCACCCCCACCCCCCATCCCAACTTGCCACGGTATCTGTGACTATTAGCACATCTATGATCTATTCTATTTTCTTTCGCCCTGCATTGTGTGGCCTGGCTCCACAGTTCCTCTCTCCTTCTGATCTTCCCAACAGTTAGAAGAGGTCAAGGGGCCGGTGGTTATTTCCTTGGAATGCATTCTGGTCTTCCTCACCTACCCAACAAGAGGCACCACACGTGGTTTCCGAGTGTGTATCAGGTGCCTTTGCAGTGAGGCCGAGAAGGTAGACGGCCTCGTTCTTTTCCTAAACAGACTTGACATCTACATGAAGAGCTAATTTGGATCCATGTGCAAAAAATTAACAGAACAGCCGGACACATTGCTGGCTGTGAACACAAGAGAAGGTCAGAGAATCTTGAGTCCTTGTAGGCAAGCCTGCTAGCTCACAGCTGGATATGAGCGCCGGGGCTGGGGCTGGAGCTCAGGCTGTGTACTCAGCTCTTTCACTCAAGGAGGGAGCTCTACCAATTGAGCCATACCTCTACTTTCAGCTTTTTTTCTGGTTAATTGGAGATAAATGTCTCTAGGATTTGTCTGTCTGGGCTTTGAACCTCAGTGCTCAGATCTCATCCTCTGAAGTAGCTATGATTGCAGGTGTGAGCCAATGGTGCCTGGGTTGAGCTGGACTTTGATCTGAGCCCAACAGGGCTCACTTTGTATTCTAACCGTTTGTCTAGAGCTGTACACGTGTGTGAGTGGAGACATAGTGAGTGGGCACTGATTGAACAGGGCATAGAAGATAGAATCAGCAGGAATATGTATGGAACTAAGTAGAAAAATTCTATTTAATTTGAATAACAGTAAAACCATGATCTCCCTTAACACACCCTATCTGTCAAAGGGTTAGGATGAAGGCAAGTTCTTTTTTTTTCTTTCTTTCTTTTTTTGGTCCGGTCGTGGGGCCTGAACTCTGGGCCTGGGCGCCGTCCCTCAGCTCTTCAGATCAAGGCTAGCGCTCTACCACTTGAGCCACAGCGCCACTCCGGCTTTTTTCTTTTTGCTTATGTGGTGCTGAGGAATCGAACCCAGGGCCTCATGCATGCAAGGCAAGCGCTCTACCACTGAGCCACCTTCCCAGCCCGGCAAATTCTGATCTAGAACACACACACACACACACACACACACACACACACACACACACACACACACACACACACACACACACACACACGGGGTACTCGATCCTCTCGAAAGCCAAGATGGGCTGTCCTGATGTTCAGGGTAGATGGCACAGAAACATCTAGAAGGACCAAAAAGCTTAGACTCTAGAAACAACCACCTTTGCTTCCTCTCTGCAGTGAGAACAGCAACCCAAAGGAAAGTGCCCATTATTTTAGCCAGCTTGTACTTTTCTCTGTATTTTGCTGCTAACTAAAATTAATATTCAGCTTTGCTGGCCTACCATCCATTGTGGTTGGTCATAGATGTGGTCCTTCAGAAAGCTGGCCAGCTTGCGCAGCTGTCGCTTATCCAGACCACCAACCTCATCTTTCACCTCTTAGGAATTCTATTGGTTACCAACTTCCAGCTTTTTAAAGTGTTTGCACTGCCTGTGAATTCCAGAGATCCCCAAGTTAAGAGAGTTTATCAGGAAAAGACTCCTGGAAGAGAAGAAGAGGATGGTGACCAAGTATATCACAGAAGCCTTTGGCCTGTTGCTGCTCATGGAGGGCTTCAACTCTGCAGACAACCTTTTGGTAAGGAAGATCCCTGGTGTCCATTCTTTCCCTCTGCCCAGAAAGATGTTCCCTGTCCCCTGTTGGAATATTAACTTACAGTGTTTTCTCTTTATCAATCAAAAGAAGATACAATTCTAAGAGCACTTAAGGAGACAAACACAATAATCAAAGAGTTAAAATTATGATACTTGAATAAAAGGGAAAGGAATAATATTTTACTTGGACAGATGGGCTGAAAGAAAAATGAAAAAATGTTCAGTGGGGAAAGCAAAAAAGAAGAAAAAATAGTGGATCTTTTCATCTCTCCTGAGACGTGGGATGTGTTTCAAGATGGCAGGGTGATTTGGCTTACTTCTAGTGGAATACAGGTGATCGCTGGTCATTTGGTAGAATTGTGTGCACACAATTCCCCCAGATGATCATCTGTCCCTGGATTTCCTTCATGCTCTGTTACTCTCAGAATCTCCAACTCAAAGAAGTAGTATGATAAAAGAGTGTGACAGGAAGGGAATTGGAGGGAACTTCAGCAAAGCTTAAAGGTTTATTTTCACTATCTAGAATTCAGGCCTTTTGGATATCTAATTAACAATCATGTTTTTCTTGGTAATAGATGGATGTATCTCTTTGATGGATGTCTTTTTAAATTTGAATGTAAGCAGAATAAGCTACTGACTTAGAGGCTTGAGGAGAGTTGAAAAAAGTCAGCTCCTCTAGTCATTCACTGACTGGTTTGTTCCTTTGAAACTGAATATACAGCAGCAGTGAAACCATGTAGAAAACCAGAACTTGGCCCCACCATGTGCTGCAAGCTACCCAGGAAACCAACCCCCTACCTACAATAAATACCCAGCCCAGGAAGCCAGGCTCTGTCTCTAAAGGACTTAGAGATGGTCAGACTGTCTATCTCCAGCAACAATCCAGGAAAACTAGAAAGGACTTCCTTAATGGTCAGTCCTAAGTAACCAGGACTTCCTAGCTTCTGTGATGTAAAGGCCATACATGTACCCCTAGGCACTCAGTGGGACCAGCTGCATTTAGTTAGCTTGTTTCCCACTCCCCCATACCCACAGACTCCATCTGGGGCATACCTGAAGCCTATTCTCTTTTACCCTCTAAAACTTTCTCACTGTCAAATTTGAGGGATGGTGTGTGACAGTGGCCTGGTATAGAAAATGCCCCTGCGTTAGCAGGCTCTGAGTGCCTAGTCTTTGTTTTGCTCACTTGGTTGATCCTTGTTTACTCCCACACTTGCTTTTACCCATCAGATTTGGAGTCTTCTGACTTCTTTTATGCCCAAACAGGGAAGCGTTGAGGAAGTTCACTGTGGGCTGGTTTTAGAATGGGCTAAATGGGGCTGGGTGAGACTGGGGAGTGATGAGGAGAGGCCGAGACTGCAGACGTGATTTCTATGTGAACATTCGCTGTGCCAGCTGGAAAGTCTCTGCAGTTTGGCGCCATGCCTGCATCTGAAAAATCCCATATGGTGGTGGCACACAGCACCACACCACGGCCTTCTCCCTCATACTTTGCTTTGTTTTGGTCTGGTGGTGTGAGACAAGAACAAAACAAAACTGGAATCTGAGATGTTCACATTTGACTTGTGTCCTCTGAAAGAGTCGGGAAAAGGATTCGACCTTCCAACTTCCCAAAAAAGTTCTTCAGGGTGATATTTGCCTTTCTGCCCAACACAAGATTGCTTTTGGAAGTGGTGATGGAAAATGAATCAGATGTGATGCTGTGTGTGGTTGGTTTCTCTTACAAGCACCAGGACAAGGCATTTTGCAATCAAACCCAGAAGCCCTGTCCTGCACGCTCTTCTTCCCAACCCAGAGGGGCAGCCATCGGGGGTCTCAGTCCCGTCCTTGCCCGCAGCCTCATAGAAGACACAGGGCAGGGGTGGCCCAGGGCACCTCCCTAGGAGCAATCCGAAGGAGTTTCCTTGGCTTTCCTCAAAATTCCTTGGCCTCTGATAGTGGTTTTAGTTCTTTGATGGAAAGTTGGAAGAAAATTCTTATGTGCCTTTGAATTCTGGAGAAAAAAAAATCAGACCTAAGAATGTATGTGATTGATCATTTTTCAAGATTCTAATCAAAACCTTAAAGTTCGGGTAGTTCATGATTTTAAACACGCAGTCATGATTTTTAAGCATTGATAGGAAGTTGATATGACATTTCAATGTCCAATGAACCCTGCATTTAAGCAGACTCCGTGACAGCTTTCCTCTGTCTTTAATAACCTGCTTTTAGCAATAAGGCTACCCTTAGCTTTGTCACATGACATCACGAGCATCCACATGAGTGTCAGTGGCATAAACCTCTCACACACAGGTCATTGTCCTTACTGTATTGTTTTTGGTGACTTGAACTCAGCCTCACCCTTCAGCCTGTCTACCAACCCCTTTTTGTATAGGTCATTTGTTTATTTTATTATGCCAGGCCTGGGCACTATCCTTGAGCTTTCTTGCTCGAGGCTAGTGCTCTATCACTTGAGACACAGCTCCACGTTCTGCTTTCTGGTGGTTAATTGGAGATAAAAATCTTATGGATTTTCTCGCCCTTGCTGGCTTTGAACCTCAACCCTCAGATCTCAGTCTCAAGAGTTGCTATGAGTAGAGTTGTGAACTACCAAAGTCTGGCTTGTGTTGATTATTTTCGAGACAAAGTTTTGCTTTAATCCTGTCTGTCTGGACCATGATCCTTCTATTTGTGCTTTGCTTTGTCTCTGAGGTGAGAGGCATGCATCACTGCACCCAGCCATTGTGCTTTCCCAGAATTAGGGATGACAGGTGTGTGCTTCCACCTCCAGCCATTGGCTGAGATGACATCTCATGACTTTTCATGCCTTGGCTGGCTTAGAATAGTGATCCTCCAAACTTTACTTCCCTAGCAGCTAGAAACACAGGCTAGAGCCAAGCTGGCTCAAGCTCAGCATATATGAGAAAACTGTCCACATGTGTGTGTACATATATGATTATACTTATGCGTGCATAATATATGCATATGTATATATGCAATTATATATATATATTGCTGACCAGAACATGGCTATGTAGTACACAACTCTTTTTCTGCCTAATTCAATCGTATTCTTTTGTGAAAAGAAATAACATGGCTTTATTTCTATGGCCCCATGGCTTGCTATTCAAAATGTGGTCAAGAGCCTAGAAGTTCAGCCTGCCTGAGGGCTGCCTAGAAATGTAGACCAGGCCCTTAGATTTTAAGGTCACTCCGTGATGTGAATGTACATTAAAGCTTTCAAAACTCTTTCCTCAGAACACTGCTTTGTGCAAAGTGAAAGGTCATCAAGTATCAAATCGGATGTTGTTGGGAAAATCTACTTTAATGGGTTTGTTTACTAGATTAGTACATCCCCAAAGGCCCTGTGGGGCTTACACTAAAGGAAGTTTCCAGAAACACCAATTGTCCTGTTCGCAAAGTCTAAGGAAAGCTTTCTGGGGAACTGCCTGGAAATTGCAAACTACAGCCTGGGTTGGTGACAAGCATAATGGAAAAAGCGAAGTGTGAGGAGAAGGTGCCTTGGGAGGAAACTGCCCTCATGTTCCTTCCGGCCCTGTCCCTAGAATGAGCACTTGCACATGAGTGGCCTGCGGCGGTTTGTGGAGGAGAAGACAGAGATGCTGGAGAAGGCCATTCAGCAGTGTTTTGCCCACATCGAGCAACCCCTGTGGGAAGGGGTCCAGGCGGCCAGGACTTCCTACCGACGCATCCTGGGGGCCTGCCTGGTGGTGAGTGACCCCCTCCAGGGAAATCCTGTGCTACTCAGTGAGACCTGTCTGAGAGCCGGGCTCTTTTTCACTATCCAATTGTTTGCGATGGAGATAAAGAGCTAGAAGATAGTAGGAGAAAGTACAAATTACACAGATGGAGAATTACCTGTGCATTGTAAGGACCGAGGCTCATGGTTCAGCAGAGATATACCTAGAACCTTGGGACTAAGATACTCAGTTTGAAGGCCACCAAGCATTCACCATGGAGCCCTGGGCAAGGAATGGAACCCATTTAAAGGCCTTTTGTCTTTTTCTTCTATAGAAGGGGAAAACAAATGCTTTGCCCTACTTATCTTGTGGTGTTGAAGTCATTGTCCATTTGACGTTACTGGAAGAATGTGTCTTGAAACCTCTCATTGCCTTATTTTTTACGTAGTTGTATGAGGCTCCTGAGAGATGAAAATGTAAGGGCACGGCAGAATTACCTAAGACTCAGGGGGAGGAAAAGGAGCCCACTGCATTAGTTTGCTCAGGCTGCCATAACGAAGCACCATAGATGGACTGCTGACGGTCGAAACTGATTTATCTTCTCACGGAGTACCTTGGAGTACTTGATGTTCAGGGTCAAGATATTGGCAGGGTTGGTTTCTCTTAAAGTCTTTCTCCTTGACGTGCATATGGAGGTCTCACTGTAACTTCCTGTGTGTGGTCTTTTCGTGTGTGTGTGTGTGTGTGTGTGTGTGTGTGTGTGTGTCTATGTCTTGTACTTGAAGGCTTTCTCTGGAAATTCCATCACATTGGGTGTTGGTACTTCAATATATAAACTTTGGAGCAACAAGCTCCAGTTACGTAGGGTGATGGATGATATTGACCCTGCAGTAAGGATGATATGAACATCTTTGTTGCTGGGAGCAGAGTGCTGATACTCTGTCTGAATTGCTTTTAGTGCAATGAAAAGCATATAAATTTTCTATAAGTGTTTCATGGTTGTGGATGGTAATAACTTTTGAGCGTTATGGACCCTTCTGGGTCTTACTTTCTATGTGTTTTGTTTCAGTGTCTAACTAAATAAGCAGGCCAATATGCTACAATTGACATGAAAGGGAAGTAGGAGATGCTGCCAGTATAGGACAGAATAAATGTAAATAAAAGCTAAAAGAGAGCCAAGTGATGGCGGCTTATTCCTAGAATCCTTGCTACTCAGGAGGCAGAGATCTGAGAACCAGGGTTTGGTGCCAGCCAGGACACTTTGGAGGCAGCCAGAGCAGACAAATCCTGGAGAATCCCATCTCTGTACAACCAGGAAAAAAAACAAAAACAAAGCCAACTGCAAGTGGAGGTGTGGCTCAAGTGGTAGAGCATCAGCTGGGAGCAAAAAAGCTGAGTACCAGTATACACACACACACACACACACACACACACACACACACACACACACACAGAGTTAAAAGAGTGAATAGATTAGTGACTCTGGCTGGTGGGATGTGGATACAGAATGAGAGCTAGGGGTGTCTTGCATGTAGCTGGGGAGGTTGGCCTAGCACCCTCACATCCTCCTTAGCTCCTTCCCCTAAGTAGCTAGGATTACAAGTGTGACCGACCCACTATGCCTGCCTAGAGAACACATTTTTAATTCTCCTTCACTAACAATCACTGTCTTGGCTTTATTTATTTTTTATTGCCTGTCATGGGGCTTGAACTCAGGGCCTGGGCATCATCTCTGAGCTTCTTCAGCTCAAGGCTAGCGCTCCACCACTTGAGCCACAGCGCCACCTCAGGCTTTTTTCTGTGTATGTGGTGAACCCAGGGCTTATGTATGCTAGGCGAGTACTCTTCCACTGAGCCACATTCTCAGACCTTGGCTAAATTTTATTAATGTCTCTTGCTTTCTATTTCCCTCTGACTTATGAATTTATTCCCCCGAGGAGAAAATTTCCCTAGGAAAAAAAATTTCTCTGGGAATAGGTATGCAAAGCAAATTGTGTTCCATTAAATACTTAACAATAAGTACACAAAAGTTGGACTCACCTCAGGGAATCTAAGAGATATACTTCATGTCAGGTCACAGTATGTTTTCATCCATCCATCCCATAATTACACATTTAACAAGTAGCTGTCCAGCACTGCATAAGTCTCTGCCCGGTATGGAATCGGTGAGATTCCGAGCCGGATCTCTGCACACTGATGGCCCGATAGGAGCGCTTGACAAGTGAGTAGACTGATAAATCATATGAAAATCATTGAATCGAGGTGAGCCCACAGCATTCTGGGAGCCCAGGCCAGGGCTCCCAGCCGACCTGGAGGCAGGCATGTGGTCTTCCCCATCTGGTTTAATAATAAATTTACATACTATGTTGTCTCTACTCCTTCCTGTGATTCTCAGTAGTGGCCTTTGGCCAAAGCCAATGCAAATCTGATCCTGTTACTTTCTACAGAATGCTGCTAACTCTGCGAATCTATTGTTTAATTGTCTAGAGGAGTAAAGGGAACCAAGGCTTTCACCAGACTCTGAAAGCTGTGTGCCTGAAAAATGGCGTCTATGCCTCCAGGACTCTGGCCAGAATTGACCTGAATGAAGCCATCACTCGGCCCATCTATGACCACATCGACCCTGTGTTTGGAGACATTTTTAGGTAAAGGATCTTTTTGCTGTGTGCACAAATGTCTGCAGAATGTCGAGCCAAAGTCTCAGCTGTAAGAATTTATTCTTTGGCCCTGCAAGTGTAAAGTATAGCTGGTTCCTTGAGGAAGAAAGCTTAGCCTTTGGCAAAACACAAAAGTCTTCTAGGTTTGCTTTACTTACAAAAATTTCCCATGGTGACCTGGAGTCCAGTCTCAGATGTTACTTTCAGACTAATATTATGATTCCCAGTATTTTTTAAATATCTCCTGCATACAGAGCAGAGGATACATTTTCTTAGGATTTTGAGCCCAGGACGCAGTATTTTAATTGGAGCACATGGGATTTAAGCAAACACATGGTCTTCTGAACTTTTCCTGAATGCAAAAAAAAGAAAACAGTTTCTGACAGCTGCATGCTCATGAGCATGAGCTGAGCCGGGAGCAGAGGCCCTGCCTGCCCATCTTCCCCGATCCAGTTCTGTTGCCCACCCTCAGAAGGAGCTTCTCCTGCTCCCTAGTGACGTGGCTTGTCTCCCCTGTCTCCCCGGGCATTTCAGCTGGTTGATCTACTGACCAGCCACTGCTCTAGCCATTGCTCCTCAGCACCCTCTCTGCTCCACTCCTCTCTCCCAAAATCTCTGGTATTCTTGACCTCCCCTCCCTTGGCAGCTGTGGGATATACCCTAGATCCTCTACATGGCTTTCCACACCTTCTACCACCTCCCAACTCCCTGTACCCTGTGAGTGCCAGCCTGATGGGGAGCAGAGAGCAACCCTCTCGGGCATTGTGTTGAACACCTGCACACATTAATTATGTCATTGCGCGATTCCAGCAGTCTTACCCATGAATGAGCTGAAATTCAGAATAGTCTGACTTCCCAACCAACCATGACAACCAACCATGAGTAAAAAGCTAGACAGGTTCAAGCCAGACACCAATGGCTCACACCTGCAATCTTTGCTAGTCAGGAGGCTGACATCTGAAGATTGAGGTCTGAAGCCAGCCTGGGCAGGGAAATCCCCAACACTCTTATATCCAGTTAGTTAGCAAAAGGCTGGAAGTGGAGGTGTGGTTCAATTAATAGAGTGCAAGAGCAAAAGGCCCTAAATTCAAGCCTGGACTGCCTGCAAAACACTCCATAACCTGCTGCTTCTTGTTCCTGGGCATTCTGAAATCTCAGCCATTGTCTTGTCCATGAGGATTAATACTTCTTTTCACTCTCTTACATCTGAGCTGAGTGTTAGGTTGGAGTTCAAGTCCCACCCTTTCCAGCAGGGAACACTTTGGCAGTACAGAAGTAAAGAGTTTAGTGGTGACAGCAGTGTTCAGAGCTGGTACTTGCCCTTACTATGTGAGCTGGGACCCATTAACCTCTCCTCAGAGCCTCAGTTTTCTCATCTATAAAATGGGCATCAGTCACCACTGATTGTATAGGAGCTTGTGTCAAACGTCGTACACAGCATGGTGCCTGGCCCATGAGAGGAATGTGACAGCTGTCAGGTCTTGCCACTGTTCTCTCTAAAGGAAATGAAGGACGTCAGCTAGTTCAAGCTTGATTTCATTGTCTCAACTACCCACGCTGTTTCTCCATAGGGCAGGCAAGCCCGCCAGCTCCGCCCTGATGCCTCTCATAGATGCGTTTAAACACTCCCTGCAGGAGAAAATGACAGAAATCAGGATAAGAAATGGCTGGAAATATGACAGCTACAAGAAAAGTTTCCTGATCCAGGAGGTATGTTCCTTATAAAGCAGAGCAGATGGGCAGGACTTGAGGCTCCATCTCTTTCCACTTGTACCTCTAAAGCATTCAGGGACTGGACGTACCACTTGGAGACCCTGAGAAACATGGACCATAAACAGACAAGGGCTATTTAGTAAGTTAGTTATTTGTATACCTCACCAGTTGGTTGTGAGGACAGACAGGACTTGTCTGTGGCTCTCTCTTCCGCAGCCAGCTCCAGTCTTATGGCAATGCTGAGAGACAGCTGGCTCTTCCCTCAACTTCCTGTCCAAAGAGAGCTTGTTCCAGAACCCTGCCTGGGCCTGGATTCAACTCATAACATACCTACAGAGATAGTTTGTAGGAGCCAGGCTCCATGGAAGCATTCAGGGGTATGAGGATTCTGAGGGCCAGACGCTGGCCCGTGAGGTGCTGACAGCGAGTCGCAGCCATGACATAGAGTCGGCCATCACAGGAAACGGAGGGGAGTGGCCAGATGCAGACATGCCCGACCTGTCCCACATGGTCTTGTGTTGGTGTGGCTTCTCAGATCAGTGCCATCCTGGGAGGCCTGGAGGGCTACATCCTCAGAAGGAAGAGGAGAATCTATGAGTCTGTCACCAGCTCTGTCCAGAGCGACCTGAAGCCCTGTTATGAAGGTGGGCTGGGGAAGGGAGGATGATGGGGGGAGAGAAGGGCTTCCTTTTGCTCAACCTCTGGGGTCTTGTAGCTCCTTAGCATCCTAGCATCCTTCCCGCATCTTAAGTCCTTGTAGCTCTCTCTGTGTACACCTTGGAACTGGGTAATTGCAGGGTGTGAGGAAGAGGGATTGAGCCATCCCTGCCTCTGCACGTTTCCAGCTCACATTCTTTATATTCTGTTTTTTTTTTTTACTTTTTTGCCAGTCCTGAGGCTTGAACTCTGGGCTTGGGCAATGTCCCTGAGCTCCTTTTGCTCAAGGCAAGTGCTCTACCACTTGAGCCACAGCTCCACTTCCAGCTTTTTTGAGTGGTTTATTGGAGATAAGAGTCTCATAGAGTTTCCTGCCCAGGCTGGCTTTGAACCACTATACTCAGATCTCAGCCTCCTGAGGAGCAAGGATTAGAGGTGGGAGCCACCAGTGCCTGGCAACTGCTCACATTCTTATGAGACTGACATTCAGGACTCTTGATTTTGGGGGGGAAGGAGGAGGATTGTAGTCTACTTAATTTTCTCATTAGGTTTTCTGAATGATAGTTATCTGAATATTAAGTGTTATTATATGCAAATAGCTATATGCATGGTTGTAGATGTATTGATACGTGTGTGTGTGTGTCTAGTTTTCTTCGTCTGCTTGGTCGCTCATTTCCCTTTCTGATGCCACAGGCTTCTCAGCAAGTCCTTGTAGTGTGACCGTGGCTGTCATTTTTGCAGAGGCAGCTCAGATCACTGGCAGAAAAGCATGCGAGAGGATGAAGGACGTCATTCGAAGAGGGGTGGAGCGACAGGTGGCCGAGGGCATGTTTGAGAGGGCTCAAGAGCGGATGCAGCACCAGTTCCAGCTGCTGAAGGTATTCATTCTCTGCGCAGCCTCAGCGTGAGCCCTGTCCCTGGAGTCCTCTGTGGGGCGTGGGGGAGGGCTGCAGTAGGCATGTGAGCACGGGAGGAGTTAGATGACTTCTCCCTCATGGGCCCAGCCTGGGCCAGAGAGGAGGCCCCTGCTGCTCAGCTTCCTCTCTTCCCATCCTCCAGTGTTGGTGTCAGCACTCCTCTGGGTCTGGGGCTACAGGTTTGTAGTCTGCTCAGCTCTTTCCTCTGTCCTTCTTCTTTAGTAAGACACTTGAAGACAACAACTGTAATAGGTAGGCAGCTGCATTAGCTCAAGTCTGGGAGGTGGGCACTGTTACTGTGCTCCTCTGCATTCTGTACAGTGAGGGAGAGTCAGGATGCCGCACGCTCGCTGAGAGGAGGAGCTAGGGCTGGGGATGAGGTAACCTGGCTACAGCATCTCAGTAGTTGGACAGCTTTGGGTTGAGTCCAGCTCTCTCACTATATGGTTCTCAAGAGTCCTCTTAGACGTTGAGGTATCTGTTAAGAACATGTGGACCTCTTGTTGTAGACCTGGGTCTCTTGGCTTGCCACCTCTTCCCATCAAGTGATAGAAAGCCTCTTCTTAGTCCAATCCACTCCATACCCCTCCCTAACCTCGTGAGACTTCAGATTCTTCTGTCTAGTTCAGCCTTGGCTGAGAGCTGGCCATGACTGCACCAGCCTCCCTAGACCCTCGGCCTGCCTCTGTCCAGCCCCCTCTCCTCTCAGCTCCACAGCCCAGGCAGCCAGCCTCCCTTGGGTAGGTGAGAGCCGCCTTGTCTACCAGCAGCAGTTCAGTTTCAGGCAGGCAAAGTCACCACCTGCACACGGGTGCTTGCAAGAAACAGCCCAGCTCCTCCAGGCTGACCTCCACCAACTATGGAGAAATCAGATCTCCAGGTGCTCAGAAACCAGTTTCCCGAAACAGTGATTCCTACGCTGGCTGTGTACCAATGTACCCTAATCCCAGCAACGTAAGAAGTAAAAAACGGGCAAGATCCTAGGGCGTTCTCGTTCCCTGGAGGGTGTCCAAGACAAGAAGACCACTCTAGTTTAAGTGTTTGAAATATTTTAGTTCTAAATGGACAGAATTTCTTTTTACACATATCTGATGTTTGAGATTTTACTGCCTTACCTTTTTACCATGTTCTTTTCACTGAAGAACGAAAACAATGATCTGTTGAATGTCCTGCCTGGTCTTCGGTACATGATTCGATGTGTGGCCAGCTGGGCGGTTTGGCTCTGTCATAAGGGATCTTACACACAGGAATCCTGAGGCCATGGGCATGGACGTGACTCGCTCAAGGCTACCCCTTTTAGTCTGGCATTAAAGAAGTATCAGATTTGGAGTCAGGAGATCTGGGTTCAAAACTGAGCCCACCAGGCTAAAGAAAGGAGTTGGGTATTTTCCAAAAAGAAACAGAAACAAGCAAAAGGAAGAGAAATGGTTGTGGTCAAGAAAAGAGTTGAGAGCAGCAAGAAGCCATTGTTCAGGCCATCGGGAAGAAGAATCAGATCTGTCCATCAAAGTGTGCTGCACAGAGGAGGTGTCAAAGCACCACTATCCAAGGATGGACAGCAGGAAAGGCCGAGGGTAATACCAGCCCTGTCCTTTGTCCGTCTTGTGGTTGGCATCCTTGCCCCACCTCCTCTTTCGCTGTTGATTCCCAGATCAGCAGCAGCGGACACTTTCCTGGAGTCTTGATAGGCTGGAAAGGAGAGATGCTGCCTTCTGACCCCTGGGCTATGAGTGCACCCCAAACTCCTTTACCCTTGACCTGGCTTGGGCTCCGGCAAGGCCATGCTGTATCCTCTTGGCTCGAGGGCTGAGTGAGGTTCTTCTACAAGATTCACAGTGTTAACGGACAGCCTGTGCTTGTCTTGTAGCGTGGAATCACAGAGAAGATGAAGGGCAGTGTTGCCACCATGCTGACCCTGGCTTCCTCCCAGGGCGACAGTCTCTGCAAGGAGCTGGCTGGTAAGTCGTAAAGCCTGCGCATGAAGGGACATCATGCCCACACCCCTCCTGTCACCACGCTGCTCCCAACGAAGTTCAGAAAATCAAAATGGGAGGAACTGGGGCTGGGAAGGTGGCTCAGTGGTAGAGCGCTTGCCTTGCATGCATGAGGCCCTGGGTTCGATTCCACAACACCACATAAGCAGAAAAAGCCGGAAGTGGCGCTGTGGTTCAAGTGGTAGAATGCTGGCCTTGAGCTGAAGAGCTGAGGGACAGCGCCCAAGCCCAGAGTTCAGGCCCCACGACCCCCCTTCCCACTACCCCCTCCCCCCCCACACACAGGGAAGAACTTCTGGGGTGTCGGTGGAGACGATGATGCTAATCACCACTGGCGCCAGCTTTGCCAAGCACCTTGTGCTCCGACTTTGTGGGCACTGCCGCGTGGAGTGTCACATTCACTCTCAGAGACGGCGCTGCTGACAAACAGACTCTGATGATGAGAGAAACTCAGGTTCCATCTCCGCAGTGGCAGTGGCCAGGCCTCGATTCTGCCCTTCTGTCTCGCATATCCCTTCAGTTTGGCTTATGTCTCTTGGAGAAAAACTCCATGTTCTGGGGGCGGCGGGAAAAGGCCCCTCAGAACGCAGCAGGACCTGGGAGAGGCAGCACCAGCTTGCCCTGTGTCCAGCAACCACTTCCCTTTCCTGCCAGGACCCGCACCAGGCTGCCTGGGTTCGCGTAGGGGTGTGGAGCAGGGGTAGGCACGGAAGAAGCTCCCACTGGGAATGTGGCACTTCTGTAGAGACCCGGGGGACCCGGGGGACCCGCCCAGGCCCCATCCACACCCGAGGTGATGGTTCAGCGAACACAGCTGGTCAGGCTGGAGACTGTGGAAGCGTCTGCCAGCCAAGTCCTCAGGGTCCTCTGGAGGCTGGGGATGCAGGGGTGCCACGGGGTGCCACAGAGACCTCATCAGGCTCCTTGGGGGCCCCAGTGGCTCTCTCAGGGACTTCGTTCCGTGAGTAGCTGTGGTTCTTCCCAGGCTACAGGAAAGGGGGGATTGTGTGGACAGAGCCAGGCGATGCGTCAGCCAGCGCATTGTGCTCCTCTGTCCAGCCATCTCAGACCGTCCACTCCGGGACAAGTGGCCGGGTTGTGTGTGGGGGGGGGGTTTCCAGGGGCCAGCTCTGAGGGGTACGCTAACCCCTCGTGGCTTGCCTTCTTCTCTTCATAGACGTCAGGAGTGAATACAAGGAGATGGAAAGGCTCCACCGCGGCCTGCGGGAGGCTGCTGAGAACGCACAGCTGCGCAAGGCCATGCAGGACTTCCTTCTGGGAACGCCCCCCCGCAAAGCGGGGGCCCCCCAACAGGACTCTCACTCCCGGGGATTAGCCTCAAGGGAATGAAGAATAAACCTGGAGCCAGCTCACCAGAATTACTTCCGTTGTTTGAAATCAAATGAAGAATATCTCTCAAGCCGTGTGCTGGAGGCTCCCTCCCACCATCCTAGCTACTCAGGAGGCTGAGATCCTGAGGATCTCAAGATGAAGTCCGTGGGACGCCATCTTGAGAAGAACCAGAGAAACACCAGGCTGGAGGCCTGGCGCCAGTGGTAGAGCGCCATCCTTGAGCAAAAAAAGCCAAAGGAGCACACAAGGCCCTGAGTTCTGCCTAGTCTGGCTTTGAACCTCCATCCGCACATGTCAGCCTCCTGAGGAGCATGGATTACAAGCTTCCGTCAGTGGCGCCCGCCACTGTGTTAGTTTATATCCGGGAAGGCAGGGGAATGAGTCTTTTTGAGTGTACATCATCCTACAGTAAGAATGAGACCGTTTCCTGTGCTCAACGACAGGAAGGACCCCATCGTTCATAGAGTCTGTCATTACCTGACAGTGTCCCCCGCAAATGAGGTGTTACGATGTTCAAAACAGCAGCCTCCGCATTCCCCTGCCCGTGAGGTGCTTCAGACGGTGTGCGCTTCCCAGCCCGGACTACAGGCGCCTGGCCTCGCTTCCCCAGCCCGGGACTTAGCAGGTGCCTGACCTCCGGCCTGCGCTTTCCCTCCCACTTCCTCCCACCCCAGCCGAATTACCCCAAACACAATGAATGCGTCTGTTTATTTTCTTCCGCTGAAATCCCATGTCATAACCCAGACTTGCCCGCCATGCTCTCAAGTGCACGGCTTAATCTGAGAAAATTGAAAATGACCCGTGAAATCTGGGTTGGAGGCTGATGATCCCCCCGTGATAAAGCCTTGGTGTGTTTAACATCCTCTGTGTGTAATTCCTCTGAAAGGCACTGGCAAGTTCTTGGTTTTGGAAAAGAGGCAAGTTACAAGACACCATCTTCCTCCTGAGCATGCTGTGGAGGAAATGGCAGAACTGGGCTCAAGTTGGAAGTTAAGAAAGAAAGCTGTGTGGCGTCAGTAGGGAGAGAGCTGAAGATTGCTGTCTGGGAAACAATGTCTGGACTCCTGGGCCCCGCCCCCCCACCCTTACCCAGCTTCCCTCACTCACCGAAACACACCCCACACCCTGACAGGCCCTGGGACTCCCTGCGTCCCAGGGGCCTAGGCAATGTGGCTACAGTTGCATTTAGCCATGGGTCACAGCCCTGGAGACAGGTGGCTTTTATCCTGTTGATGACAGCACTTGTTCACACTGCTGGGGCTCACTCATCTGGGGGTGCACTTCTGAGTCACCTGGGAAGTGCAAGGAGACCCTGCTCTACACCACAACATAAGCAGAGTCTCCAGCAGTTCAAGCCTGGTGCACTGTGTGTGTGTGTAAAATGTGTGTGTGTAAAATGTGTGTGTGTAATGTGTGTGTGTGTGTGTGTGTGTAATGTGCGTGTGGGGGTGTGTAATGGACATTATGATTAATGCAAACCAGAATCCTAGACCCCTGTGGATCTTGTGATCTGTGCATGGGAGACCTGGCGATCGATCCCACACCCCCACACTCCCCCTCCCCCTCCCTCTCGCCGTGCCCCGACATGGAATGGTCATGCTGTGGTCAGCAGAGTGTATGCCTGAGCCAGGCGGTGCAGCTACGTGGGTGAGTGCTGTGGACGGGAAGGCGGTGTGCACCTCCATCGCGAAGGGCTGTCTTCCTCAACAGGAGAGCGCGGTGTACGTATTGGGTTGACATTTGGGCCCAAAGCCCTTCTCTGTTTCAAGAAGCTGGCTGATGATTCACTCCAGTGGACCTGACGCTGGCTGCCACTCAATGCAGACTTCTCGCTTACACATTGCTTCATCATCTAATTCCCAAAGCGACATGTCCATCATCTCAGCTCCAAGACAGACTCTGTGGAGGCTTCCGTGGATGGCTGGGGTGGGGGGGAGGGTCCCTGCCCGCGGGTCTCTGATGCGTGTGTACAGCCGGGGAGGAGGCTTTGGCGCCTCTGGCCTGGGACCGGCACCAGCGTGAGGGAACCCCGGGCGCCTGGTGCAGTGCGTCATCCGCACGCCTTCTGGGGAGTGAGTTCATAAGACAAGGCAGATGGTGGGGCGGATCCGTGATGGGTGGGAAGCAGCACTGGCCACGCGGCCGTGGCTCCCGCTTCCCTGCTGGGCCTCCACGCCAGCTGTCAGCAGCTGGACACCGGAGTGACCCGCATATAGCGACTGCTCTCATTTGTCAGGGCCTGTCAACTCTGAAAAGGAACAGCAGGCTGACGTCTAGGAAGCGTGTCCGTGTTTCCCAGTGCCTCTCCCACATAAGCACCTTGAGACTGGAAGCCGGGCCTTGCACAGGAGTAGCGGGAATTCTATCCCCGAGCTTCACCACCGGCTGTAGGCTATTTTGAGACAGGGTCTCACTGTATAACCAAGGCTGGCCTTGGCCAAATGATCTCCCTGCTCTGCCTCCAGGTTGCTGGGATTACAGAATGAATGACCATGTGTGACGCTGAAGCTGATTTTTCAGACCAGGTCACTCAAGTTCAGGTC
This sequence comes from Dipodomys spectabilis, assembly GCF_019054845.1. NCBI lineage: Eukaryota > Metazoa > Chordata > Mammalia > Rodentia > Heteromyidae > Dipodomys > Dipodomys spectabilis. The sequence goes on from NW_024870906.1 coordinate 156,925, forward strand.
ACTCTGTGACTTATATTCCCAGCGTGAAGGAGGGTGCAACGGGTGTGCGATGCTTAGAATGCATCTTCGTCTCTCCACACGCGCTCCTCTGAGCGTGACCCGCCATGCGCCTGGCTGCCGGTGTTGCCTCAACTCCTGATCTCAGGTGTTGGAGGTAGAGGATGAACAAGCCAAAGGAGGCAAGAGGTGCTCAATGCACGGATGATGCACTGACGCCGCTTCTCGGCTTCTGTATCCGTGGTACGTTCCTAATCAGGCAAAAGCCCAGCCCTTCTATGCTAAATGCTCAGGTCTGTTACCTTTACTTTCATAGATCCATCTATCCAAAGCCTACTTATTCCTCTGTCACCCTCTGGGGGAAATTGTCTGCCAGATTCTGGGAGCGGTTGAGTGGAAACCAGCTGGTTTTGAACTGCTGTGATCTGAGGTAACAAGGAGATGAGATCCCAACTAAGAGTGGCCCCCAGATGACTCCCCAGTGGCCTCCAGACCACGCTGACCTCCACTAGCCAGTGGCTTCTTGCCTGTTTGGGCATCTTTAAACACACATGCATGCATGGGCATGCACATGCGTGTGCATGCACACACACACACACACACACACACACCATCAAAAACCCCCCTGCCCTTCACCAGGAGAAGAGATAAATGATAGAATATGGGTGTAGTATAAAATCACTTAGCAAAAAAGAAAAACAAAAACAAAAAGAATGAGCCAGTCAGTCATCAATGAGGGGAAACCTTACCCTTAGTCCTTGAGGAGTGAAGGAAACCAGAAACAAAAGAAAGAAGCGAAGTCTCCTGGCTGGAGCTGTGGGTTGGAAGGAAATGCTGCGTTTCTCCTGCAGTTCTGTTTCACAGCTCTGTGACAACGCATGAGTCTCATGCAGAAAACCAGGTCCTCTGTACTGATGGTGGAGGGAGGCTCAGTTGTTAACTTGTGCTGCCCAGGGGCTTCGCCTTCCTCCTCCTCCTCCTCTTCTTCCACTGCTGCTGCTGCTGCTGCCGCCTTCTACCTCCTCTACTATTGAAAGCACAGCTAGGTGTATAAGAGGAATGGCCTTGCTTTGAAGTGAAATCAGACATCACCAGACAACCACTGGCACTGCAAAGCACAATGTCCCGACTGAGTGATTTAGGGCCAGCAAACCCTTAATTCATTCCGGTTTCTGGAGCTGGAAGTCCGAGGTCCAGGCACCTGTGAGCGGCCCGTTCTCACTGCACTTGGTTTGCGGGGAGGAGAGCCGCTCTGCCGTCCTTTCTCAGCTCCCCCTCCCTCCCCCCACCTTGGGCACCTCTGCATTGAGGATTATGTTTCCAGCAGGTGACTGGGCAGGAGGGGGAGAAGGGGGGGCAGCAAATTCAACCCAGGACGCTCACCCATTGCTTCTGCAGTACAGATCTCCATGTCGTATTCTGAATTCCCTTCTGCTACTTTTAAGATGGGGTTCCTACAGATGTTGGTGACAAAACCCTTTCTTGTAAGAGGTAAGCGGGCTCCCTGCTTACCTCCCATTGAACTGCCTCTGGTGGACCCCAACTCTGCCCTCGCAGGCTGGACGACTGGAACGAGTCACCCATCTGCTGTCTTAACAGCAGCACCTGCCTCACAGCTGACAGTCTACACAGCACGTGCAAGCCCAGCACCCGGGGTTCAAACCCGCCACGGGTCAAAAATGCCCACAACCGAAGAAACTGCATCAGGAGTCAACATGCAACAGAATTCTTTCACTTTAAAAACTGTTTGCATATACCACTTCTGTATAGTTAGCGATAGTAGAAGAGATTTCGTTGTGACGTTTCCATGCATGCACACAATGAATTCCAATCAATCTCCCTCTCATGGATTTTCTTGTCATCATTCCCTAATCAATACAGCATACCAAATATTTATGCACCTTTTTATTAAGTATGATTTAGGGTACACAGGAGGGTGCCTGCAGGTTCTATGCGAATACCATACCTTTTCAAACAAGGGACTTGAACATCAAGATTTCAATATGGGGGCGGGGAGGTCCTAGAACCAACTCCCCCCCTCCCGCCCCCCTGTGGGGACCAAGGGACACAAGTTAGAGGTAACACATGAAAAGCTCTTGGAATCACCCAGCACCAAGTATGTACTAGGATGTGTTCCTCACCCTCTCCTTCTCCACCTTCTTCTTCCTCTTCCTCTTCTTCCCCTTCTCTTCCTCCTTCTCCTTCCCTGTATAGACTCTCTCCTCCTTTTCCTCTTCTTCCTTCTCTTCCTCTGCCCCTTCTATTTTCCTTCCTCTTCTTTTTTTCCCCTTCTCTTCAGACTGCTGTCCTCTCCCCACTTCACTTCCTCCCCTTCCTGTTCTTTCTTTCCTCCTCTTCCTCCTCCCCTTCTTTCTGTTCTTACTCTGAAGATGCTCCTTCTTTGCTTTCCCTCGGGGCTGCCTGCAGGGGGCAGTAGGGAGGGCGGTTCTTGGAAGAGGACTAAGACTCCCGTGTGGGCTGGCAGTTGTGCTGTAAGTGGAACCTTACAGCCTGGCAAGCACTTCTCATGTTCAAAGTCTTCCCCCGAAGCACCGGGGGTGCGTCTCTATCTCACCAAGCAGGATCGTATTTGTGAACATAACCGCTAGGAAACCACTGCTCAGACACCGGTGGGGATTCCTCCCATCCTAATCTACTGATCCCAGAGCATCCGGTGCATCTCCTATTTAAATGGACTTGCTCAGGGCTCTCTGTCTAGCTCCCAGTCCTTTGCCATGCTCCTTCGGGGCCTGGTGTTCTCTAGCCCTGGTGCTGTGTTAATGCCCCACAGACTGGCTTTTGGGATTGTGTTGGTCTTGGCTTTGGGAAGTTCCTGCAGAGCTCTCGGGGCATTCTACGCATCTCTGGTGTGAAAAATTGGAGTCCTCTGAGGGGTGGCATAGAAAGCAGTTCTACGCCAAGTTTGGTGAATGAACTGAGCCATGCCAGTTCCTATAAATACCTTCGCAAGATTGGTTTCCTTGGGTGGCTTTTGGGCCAGATTTAACTGCCATTCCTGCTGAAGCCATCCAGAAAGTGTGTTGAGCAGAGCTTCGGAAAAGGCCAAGGCCGGCTCCGCAGCTCTGGCCAGGGCTGGCCGTGCTGGTGGTGCTGGTGGTGCTGGTGGCGCTGTGCTCTGGCGGTAATGCTGAAGGTGACCACAAGAGGGGGGTCGTGTTCCAGATCCCACCAGCACAGGCTCTGCGGTGACTCCCAGAACTTTTCATAAAGACTGGCGAGGAGCAGCCGCAGCTCCCACTCAGCACCCAGCAGAGTGCGGGGCCTCCACCGAGCCACGCCAGATCGCCGCCCGAGGCTGACTCAGGCGAGACACCCAGACCCGGAGCCCCAGGTGCAGACCCGCACACGTACTTGGCGGACTGGCCGCCTCTTCTCTCTTGACCTGCTCTTTCTGCACAAGTGTCCCAGCAGACCTGCCCGAGGCGGGCCACCGGTGCCCTGCAGCCTCTTTCTATGACTCCTTCTGGAACTGACCTGCTGTGGAGACAAGCTGGGCGGGGCTGCCTGGGTCTCAGCCGGACAGCAGCCAGCGCTCGGATCCTGATGGCGAACTCCAGGAACTGAGGGGACGGGCTCCACGCCTTGGGGGGAGCACTCAGGTGAGTCTCGAGGTTACCTTTGACCCAGCACCTCCTGGGGGCCTGGAGGAGAGCTGGGTGTGCGTGGTGGAGCCTGGACCTGTCTCTGGGGGTCTTGGTGGTGCAGTGCAGAGCTTGAAGGTCCCTGCTGCTGGGGCAGGGGGGGGGGGGAGGGGGGAACGGGGCAGGGGGGGAGGGGGTCCCGGTTGTCTGAGCTTTTGGATGGCCACTGACAGCACTCAGCTACCTGGGCCGGAGAGCCTGAGCTCCCACGGGGTGCCCAAGGATGCTAAGGCTTTGGTGGCAATTCTTCCTGGCTCCTGTCTCAGCTTTAGAGCCTGTTCATGGATCAGAAGGGTCAGGGCACAGCCACTGTGCGTGCACGCGCGTGTGTGCATGCGAGCACACAATGTAAGAGGTTATTTATGAAGCATCTGTACCTCCCCAGCTGTGAGTTCAGGTTAACTAACTGCAATTAGAAAGGGGAGGGATTAGCCTGGTGCTGGTGGCTCACACCTGTACTCCTAGCTACTTAGGAGCCTGAGATCTGAGGATGGTGGTTCAAAGCCAGCCCAGGCAGGAACGTCCGTGAGACTCTTAGCGCCAATGAATCACCAGAAAACCAGAAGCAGAGCTGTGGCTCAAGGTGGTAGAATGCTAGACTTGAGCCAAAGGAACTCAGGGACAGAGCCTAGGCCCCGAGTTCAAGCCCCATGACTGACCAAAAAAACCTCCTTAGAATTCATATGGGGGAGCCACATTTATGACGATTTTTATAAGCTGAATTATTTTATATAATGATTTTTTTTAAACTTGGTTTTAATGAGTTTTAAGCTAGGTGACGCCCGCCACCAAAAGCTTTAAGCCCTGAGCAGTTAGAAGCTGGAACCCACAGAAGAAGTCTCTAGAACATCAAGCTGGCTCCCATCACCCCTTAGCAGGGAGAGCCCATTCAATCCTTCTGGTACCCAGAGGGTCAGGGTCCCAACTCAGCCCTACATTACATCCACACTTGCTTTTTATGTGTATGTGTTGGTACTGGGGCTTGACTGAGGGCTTCACACTCTGACTTGGCTCTTTTGCTCAAAGCTGGTGCCCTCCCACTTGAGTTACACCTCCAAGTCTGGCTTTTTGCTGGTTAATTGGAGATTAAAGTCTCACCGACTTTGCTGCCTAGGCTGAGTTTGAACCATCCTCTGCCTCCTGAGAAGCTAGGATCATAGGCGTGAGCCACCAACGCTGGCCCATGATTACTTTTTGCAAAGCACAGCTTTGTTTCTGGGCCTTGCTGAGCTAGAGGGGAACTCGGGAATCTGAGACCCCTCGTTCTGGGCCAGGTGGTGTTGGCTTTGCCGCCGGCTGCCCGGCGTGACTTTTGTGTGTAAGGTTCTCCCATGCGCATCGCCTCCCGTCCTTCACAGGCCCACTGGGAGGAACAGGTCCACCCTCCCATCACAGGATGACAGAATGGGAAACAGTGGGGCTGAGTGAGCTACCTGGACCGTGGCTTGGATAAGAAGAGGGGCTCTTGCGCTCCGCTCTGCACGCCCCATTCCCAATGCCTGCACCGAGGGCGTGCATGCACCGAGGGTGTGCAAGTCGGCTGCAGGCTTTCTCAGCTGTCAGATGCGGAATCTGGAAGTAGAGCCTCTGCCCTGGGCCGGGGAGTGACTCATAACACCCCGAGGTCAGCACCGCGTCCCTCCCTGTTTACTTGGAGGCCTCACTGGCTGGTGATGCTGCGGTCCAGGCTCTTGGCATCATCCACAAGTTCCCATGACCCCCCCTCCCCCCCCCCCCCCCCCCCCCGCTCTCAGGCCTTCCTGGACCCTGCATCCAAGCACTGCCTCTTACCTTTTTCACCCAAGGCTTCGCTTCACTGCTTGAGTCACAGCTCCACTTCATCAGCTGTTGTTGTGGGGTGGTTCGTTGGAGATCTGCATCTCAGGGTCTTGTCTGCCTGGCTGCCTTCAAACCTCCATCCTCAGATCTCAGCCTCCTGAGTATTTACGGGAGCAAGCCACTGGTGCCCAGTGGTTGGCTTATCTTTGAAATGGGCTGCCAGAAGGCCAGTGTGTGCACCCACCTGTCCAGGGCTTCTGGGGGGCTTACAGGGAGCCCCCGAGAGCAGACGTCTGTGCCCCCAAGGGCTGTGTGCGTACCAGCCATGAGCACCTGGATCAGTGAGCTGTGAGCTGCCTGGAGGCAGGGATTTGATCTGAGGCAGGGGTGAGGCCTCCCATTGAGGCTCCAAACACCTGCCTCTCACTCACCAGGGAAGACACACAGCTCAAAACGCACCCAGGCCAGGCCAAGCATGCTTAGGTTTTATTTCTAAATAACAAACCGCTGAGCGTTTCCAAACGCATCTCCCTCGCATCTGGCCGGCTGTGGGCCCAGCCCCTGCCTCAGCTCCCCGGAGCTCCAGCTCTACCAGCTGAGCTGAGCAGGAACAGGAAGGGTCACCTTGAGGACACATTCCAGATACCAGGCCCTCGAGGCCCCGCGTTAACCGGGACGGGAGGAAGGCAGCCTGGTCTGGGACGGGAGGAAGGCAGCCTGGTCCACTCGGGCCGGGCTCATGATTGCCTTTTGCAGAGCGAGGATTCTCCAAGGAAGGACATCCTGGCCTGCTTTACAGCTCCCCAGGAGTGAAGCCAGAGGGAGGGGAGCCGCACACAGAGCTCACGAGAGGAGGGAGGGTCCCCTTGTAGTGAGCCATGATGGAGCTTCCTGGCGCCCTCCCTGGGCGGAGGCCTGGGAGAGAGCGCCAGGATGAGATTAGCAAATATGGATGCCGAGGGGGTGGGGGACAGACAAGGAGTCTTGGAAAGGAAATCCTGGGCCCTCCCTTTCTTCTCTCCCTCCTAATGACTGGAAGATAGACGGGTTACCTCAGGATTGTGTGTGTGTGTGTGTGTGCGCGCACGCACATGTGCCCAGGTATGGGAACGGAATGTGTCATTCCTTGGAGAGGGAAGAGCAGAAGCCTCCAGCCCTCTGGTCCCCTTGGGTGTGTTGGCTGGTGATGCTGTACCCCTCAACTTCTCTGGGTGTCTACCTTCCCTCGTCTCTCTCAAAGAGCAGACCCCAACTTTCTTGGACAGGCCCAGAGCCTGCTCCCCACATCAGCCTTTGGGTAGCACCTTCTGGCCCCACCCAACATGGCCATGTGCTCCCTCAGAAGAGCTCCAGCCCCACCTAGAATTGCTGAGAGGCCAGGACAGATCCCAAGGTCTGAAGGGTCCAGGGCCTTGGGCTTCTCACCCCGAGGGGGGAAGGAATAGGAATTGGGGTCAAACTGCACTGGACGCAAGATGCCCAGGGTGCAGGGCCCCCGGGCAGTCCCCGGGCTCTAGGCATTTGTTTCTGGCTCCCTGACACCTCCATCTCTGCTGCAGAAAGCGATGGAGAACAAGGCCATGTACCTGCACACCGTGAGCGACCGGGACACCAGCTCCATCTTCGAAGAACCCTTTGATGGCAGGAGCCTGTCCAAGCTGAACCTGTGTGAGGATGGTAAGGGCGTTTCATTCCATCTGTGGCTGCAAGATTGGCTCTCGGAGCCCTGCCCCCCCCCACACCTTGGCATTGCCCCTGGTGCTGGCATCCTCCCGGTGCAGGACTGCCACGCTGAATGTCTTTCTGGAAAGGTTGTTTCTCCATGTGTCTCCTCATTGGGTTGTTCCATCAGACCTGTGCCATCAGCAAGACGAGTTACCATTTTACATTGGGTTTGTCCTCTCCTCCTCCCTGGCTGGATGGTGCAGGTTGGGGGCCTGAATCTTGAGAGTGTTTCCTTTTTTTTTTAAGGTACCGAGCTTGGGGCTTAAATTCAAGGCATGGGCATGCTTCTGAGCTTTCTGCACTTCTTTTTAAAACGATTAATTGCAATAAGAGTCAAATGGACTTTCCTGCCTGGGTTGGCTTTGAACTGCGATCACCAGGTCTCAGCCTCCTGAGTGAGCCACCGATGCCCAGTGGGTGTTTCCTCTTTTATCAGCTGCTGGAAACTCCTGGGCCTCTGGTTTGATCCCCCTTCGCCTTCTTTTCCTAGAGAAAATCCAAATTGAGTCATTTCCAAAGGATTTTGCTGCTTCCTTCTGATCCTCATCTCTGGAGAGTAGAACAGAGTGCTTGTATCTGGGCCTGACCCTTCCCTGGTCACCCCACCCTCTCCGAGGATCAGGGAAGAGGTGGGGGGTTAGAGGCAGCCCACCCCGAGGACACGGCTGTGCTTCCTGTGGGGGCTGCAAGGCCAAGTCCTTCTTCTGCAGAGAATGAGAGAAGTCCCTGGAATGTGAGAGGCTGTCCAAGGGGTCCAGCCCCTCACTGTTGGATAGATAGGCTGGGGTTCCTGCCAGGGAGCTTCTCCATGGCAGAGGATGGGTCTGCCCCAGGCAGAGTGGCTCCTGCTGCTACACTTGTATTCTTCACGTTGGGGTTGAATTTCCCCTCCTTCCTCTCCCCTAGCCCTCTCTCTCTTTCCTTCCCTCTCTCCTAGCATCCTCTCCCCTTTTCTCCTTCCCCGCTCCTTGTTTCCCCATGGTTCCCTTCCCATGTGAATAGGGGAGGGGAGAGACACCATGGAAGGCCATTTTCGGTTTGGCGTGACTCACCCCACATCCTTCTGTCTCCCTGGCATCTCCCTTGCTCTATGGTTTCTGTGGGAGCAGCCCTGTCAGCACCCTTAGCAAGGCCACTGCTGGGGACCCTGATCCTGCGTCTCGGCCCTCCGTGTCCTCTGGAACCCACTGAAGATGCGAAGGCCTAAAGGTGGGGATCCCCTCTCCCGGCACCCGCCAGACAGCCACAGAGGGGCGAGAACAGCTTGGAACCTCGAAGACTTCAGCCATGTGATTTCTGGCCTTGCCACCCTTCAACTAGAAACCCAACAGGGGCCAACCAAGCCCTTTCCCTTTCCTCTCCCTCACGCTCCTCCCCTTCCTTCTCTCCTCTCTACTTCCGGCCTTTGCTTCCCTCCTCCAGCACTGGGCCCTCTTCAGTCATCTCCCGGTCCTGGGAGGTTCCTGACTGGGCTTGGCTCATCTGCAGCCATTCTCCAGGGCCAGAGAGAGGTGTTAGAGTCAGGAAAACACTGCTGTCCGGGCTGTCCAGGGGCCTCGGTGCTGTCACCACGTTCGTGGCGTCCTCCGTGGCCATCCCTTAGGTAATGAGTTGCACATGCACCCAGCGACGGCCTGACGCCTGCAGCCGGCCTGCTTGCTGGGCCTGGGGCGGGGGGCGAAGCGGGGGAGCCCTCAGGCCTGTGTTCCTTCCCTGTAAAATTAAATTCCCCTCCCAGGGAAGCCTCCATCTACCTTCCCATCCATCAACTCTCCCCACCTCATTTGCGAGGCCAAGGGCTGCTGGGCAGCTGCCCAAGGGTGGGTGTGGATGTGCCGGGAGGGTCTGAGCCTGGGCCTCACGGGGTGGGGATGGGGGCGCCCGTGCTGCCTCTCTAGGTTGGAGGAGAAGGTGGATATTAACTCATTCAGCACCGCTGTAGACCCTTCTCCCCCAAACAAGCACAGAGAACCACAGGTGGGTGGTGTAGCCGTGGGCCTGTTATGCCAAGGTCGCAGGACTCCCCCCCCCCCCCCCCCCCGCAAGAAGACCACCGAGAGTCAGACTCTACAGCTGTTTTATTTAAACAGGCTGCAGCTTGGGCCTCGTCCTACACTCCGACACAGCGGAGTCCAGGAGGAGAGCCCCGAGCTAAGGATTTGCAGGTCTTATAAAGGCACACAATCAACCAGGTGTTTTGATTACCACCACGTGTTGCTTTGCTAGACAGAAACAAGCAACACGTGGTCACTGCCTCAAACTTTAACCTTTCAGGCCCTGGGCAGGTGACAGGCCGCCTCACAGCCTCGCTTGCTCTGTGGATGCTAAGATGGGGTATCGGGGAGAGGAGAGCCTAGGCCATGCAGCTGGTCAGGCCTGACCCCAAACCCCCAAGGCCATGCTCCACCTGTATGACCTTGGACACGTGACCTTGGGCTCGGTGCAGGGACTTGTGTGTACCCTTGTTTTCCAGTTCCTCAGCACCCTGCCCCCCGACTCATTGGATTCAGGTGCCCGGGGGGAGATGGGTGCAGGAAGTGCATCCTCACCCCCTGGCCCTGCACCCCATGGTTGCTTTGGGCTGGGGATCCCCTCCAGGGGGGCTTTCTCCTCCTCCTGAAGTCCAGTTCTTGCTCCCAGCCCTGAGCCTTGGGACCTCAATGTCCTGGTGGCACCTTCACACCCCTCACCTCTGTTAAACCCTGAGAGGTCTGTGGTCCGGGGGGACGTCCGCTTCCCTGGGCACCTGGCCATGGCTGCTGCGTCCTCCTCTGCTAAAGGAAAGCAGCGCACCAGCCTTCCAGCACTAGGGGATGAGGAGGTGAGGGACTGTGTTAAGCACCTGGTGTGCAGTAGACTCTCGATCCCTGTGTATTTCCCTTTAGGCCTGTCATTTTGGGGAAGCAGGGGAGGACAAGGAGAGAGGAGGAGGTCCAGCAGAGCGATTGCCACCTAGATGTCCCAGCAGCCCACGCCTCCCTCAATGCGGACCCGCCTGGGGATACTCTTAAGGTTACTAAACAGGGCCCAAAGGACCTTGAGCATAATCTTTCTGTCCTATTTCCCAAGGATGAATCTGTGTGGGCTATCCGAGGTCCCGAGGCCTCTGGTCTCTGTGCTTTCTCCCACGCTGACTGGAGGTTCTTTGCTCCCAGGGCCTACCGAGGCTTACCATCCCCCGCAGGTGGAGAGACACAGGTTGAACTAATTTAAAGGCAGCAATGTATTTTGATCTAACCTGTCTCTCCAAAATGTGACTATTTTGACATTGAATCGTAATCAAGCGATCAAGATAATTACAGATTTTTGCTTGTGTGTTGGGCTTCCCATATCTAGGGCATCTTTTATGTTCTGAGCCCGTGTCCAGTGGGCAGTCACATTCCCAGAGCTCAAAGTGACCGGCTGAGGCAGTAAGCAGGTTGCAGCCAGGAGCAGAGGAGGCAGCAGGGGTTCTAACGCACCAGAGAGCGGGTGGCGGAGGTAGGAACAGGCAGGCCACCCTTAGCCATGAGCAGTGTACACAGTCCCATGGCCAGGGAGCCAAGTTGGGATGTTTTAAGGAGGAGAGAAATAGAAAGTTCTGGAAGTGGCCAGAGGGCAAAGAGGAATTCCTACCACACACATGGACTTGTGGCATAAGGAAACTGGGAAGGAAAAGCGGCTCCTGGCAAGAAAAGGGGAAGGTAAAGGAGTCAGGTTTTGTTTAGAAGAAAATAAATGAAATGTTTGGAGCACAAGGTTAGGAAATAGGGATTTCATGGACAATGGGCCTGGGAAATCCAGAGGCCGCTGGGAGAAGGTTCCAGATATTGAGGATGGAGACATGGGAGGTGCAGCTGGGTTTCTTTGGGGGGCAGGCTGAGAGTCCTGGACTGCCCGTTGGGGGATGGATTAAATACTGTGTCTCCTCAAAATTCTTACGTTGGCATTCTAGCCCCCAAAGTAGTGATAGTGGGGTGAGGCCTCCTAGGTCACAAGCAGGGAGCCTCGTGAATGAGTTTAGTTCCCTTATATTAAAAAAGGGGACCCCAGGAAGCCCTCTCAGTCCTTTCTGCCATGTGTGGAAGAGGGCTGCCACCAGAGCCCGGGCATGCTGGTACCCCGATCTTAGACTTTCAGCCTCTAAAGCTGGGAGCAATTAATGGCGACTGATGACCCTGTGCCTCACTCTGTGGTCTGTTGTCATAATGAAGTCTCTCTGTTAACCAGGCCTCTGCTTATCCATCACTCACTTATTGACCAGAGATGGAGACCCAGTGACGACATTCACTCGGCTCCGCAGAGGCAGACTTGGATTTAATCCACGATTGCCTGGCCCTTCATCACGTGCCTGTCCTCACAGCCTATGTTGTCTCTTCCTCTGTGCCTGGCTGGGGAACCTGGGGGACCCCTAAACACATGGGGTGTGTTGAGAGGCCCTAAGGAATGGGGAGGGTACCCAGCATGGATTCCCAGAGTTCAAGGTTTCAGAGGTGGGGTCCCTCTGGACAGGCCGGGGTAGGGCTGCGGAGATGACGTCTGGGACACGTGGAATGAATTGTCCGGCGGGGCACCACTGGCAGGAAGTAGATGAAAACTGAAATGGTTTAGACATGAGCATAATGACAGGGTCCCAGATGGCTTCTGTAGAAAGCCTGGGCCACTAATTGACTTCATGCCAGAGCCTCTGGCTCGGGGCTGAAGGTCTTCTGTCTGGCATAATTTTTAGCCAAAGGTTTTGGATGAACGCATTGTGAGAGGGAGCCTGGTGGTGCTTGGCTGACCCCCCCTGCCCTCGGGCACAGCTGTGGGGTCCTGTTAGAGCCTCAGCCTTCTGCACAGTGTCCTGAGCTCTGCCTGCCCCCGCAGCTCCCCCGGCCCCTCCCTGGGCTGGTCCGCTTATCCTGCCGTCTAGCTGGAGGTCCAGCTCAAGTCAAGGTCTCCCAGTAAGTCACAGAGGCCAGGAATCTTGTTGGTAAGAAGATGGGAGGCTGTGGGGGAAGAGCTGGCTTCTGCCCTCCCTTCCTGATGCTCCGGGAGTTCATGCTCAGTCTCCCAGGGTGAATTCAGAGGATTACAGAGACTCTACTTGGTGGGGGAGGGACCCTCAGGAGCCTGAGGGGTCCAGTGTCAGCAATCAGATGAGGGAAGGGGAGTTGTGAGGACTCAGGAGAGCAAGGAGCAGGTCAGGGCCATGGCTTGTGGCATTCACTGCTCCCAAGTTCACGCCTGTCAGCCCTGCAGGTGAACTGACCCAGCACTATTCTCTGGAGGGTGTGGCCCAATGTGTCCACAAGTGAAAGGGAGCTTGACCTTGTCTCCTCCCCAGTGGGTTTTATCCCAGCACGTTGGTTCCCTGATCCTGTTTGAGACTCAGTATATTCTGCCAAGTATAGGCAAGAATGACACCTGTTCCCAGTAACAGGGCGTCCATTGCAGTGTAAAGGTGGCTTGTGTTGGTGGCTCATGCCTGCTCTCAGGAGGCTGAGATCTGAGGATCACAGTTTGAAGCTAGCCTAGGCAGGAAAATCTGTCAGGCTTATCTCCAATTAACCACCAAAAAGCCAGAAATGGAGCTGGGGTTCAGGTGGTAGAGTGCCAGCCGTTAGCAAAAAAAAAAAGAAAAAAAAAGAAAAGAAAAAGCTAAGTACACAGGTTCTGAGTTCAGGGCCCAGGCTCTAAGTTCAAGCTCCAGTACTGGCATACACACAGATACACACAGAAATGTAATGTCACAAGTATTTAAAGCATATCTAGGTGTCCAAGGGGAGTGGACTTACATGAACGCTCCCTGGGGGCGGTTGACAGGCTGAAATCAAGAGGGCACTTTGTCAGCCAGGGAATGTGACAGGTGTCTGTCTCTCAATGATGCCTGTGCTGGCCGGGGCCAGTCCCACCGCATGGCCCTCAGTTCTGATGCCAGTCTCAGGTCCTGGCTTGTGATCTGACCCGTTGGCTTTCTAGAGTTCTCATGACTACTCCTGGGGCTCAATTATTTTGCTACAGTGGTTTACAGAGCGCTAGGGACGCACTTTACTTCCATTTTACCCATTTGTTTATAACAGACATTAAAGAAGACCCCAATTAACAATTAGGTGGGATAGATGCCTAAAGGGAAATAGAAAAGGAGCCTCTATGCGCTCTAGGGACAAATCATCTCTGGGAACTTCCGTGTGTTCAACTTCCTACAAGTCCTGTGTGTTTTCCTGGAGGCTTCATTATGTCATATGACTGAGTGGATCTTGGTGATTATCTTATCCTCAGCCCCTCTTCTTCCTAGAGGTTGAAAGTTCTAACCCTCTAATTGGTACGTTGGCCTTTTGTGGTGATCAGCCTCATCTTAAGGTTCCCCAGGAACCCCCAGCCATCTCATGAACACACAGAGGGCATTCTTGTCCTTGTACCCCAATTTCAAAGACAGAGCAATGCTGGGTGATGAGTACTCATGTAAGGGTGATAGCGGCTGTCCTAGGGAGTCAGAAGTTGGGTGATTTAATGATGAGCCACAGATGCGCTGGGCTCTGAGCTTTGAGCTCCTCCCTGCAATAAAACACTGTCTCCTCTTGCTGTTTATGAGCTGTGGGACCAGAAAGAACAAAAAGAAAGTGACTTGAGTTTGATTATTAAACCTCAAGTAAGCAATCACTGAATCATCTCGTCCTGTGTTTTATGTTGTTTAGACCCAGTTTCGTTAGAAATCAGACCCAATTTATGAATGTTCTTATAAATGGGAAGAAAATAAATTCAGACAGCGAGATCCCCAGGAGCTCTAAGGTCATAACTGAGGAGTTGGCTGGGCGCCGGGGGCTCATGCTTGTCATACAGCTCATCAGGAGGCTAAGATCGGAGAATCGCAGTTTGATGCCAGCCTGGACTGAAAAGCCCATGAGATTCTTACCTCCAATTAATCAGCAAGAAAGCAGAAATGACAGCATGGCTCAAGTGTTAGGAGTACCAGGCTTGAGCAGAAAAAAAATTAAAAACAACAATAAAGGACAGTGATCAGGCCCTAAGTTCAAGCCTCAGTGCCAGTGCACAAAAAAAGTTGAAATCTTTCTCAAGGAAAGTTTATGTCAATGATGAGGGTGGCCCCACAGTCTGTATGCATTAGAGACAGCTTTGAACATACTGTCACCAGCCCCAAGCCCATGGCTGCCTAATGGAAGGAGGGTAGAAGAGAAGGAAGGTGGAAAAGAGGGAGAGTTGCACCCCATCACTCCCCCGGGGATGTGTGACACTGACATTGGGACATCTCCCTACTCACCCTCACCTCGGCTCTCAGGGATGAGTGGATTTTGAATGAATACAACTTCTTTTCCTTTAATCACTGCTGCTGCCCCCCCCCCGCCCCCCGCCCTGCCCCCCACCCCTGATATAATATTTAGCCAAAGCTCTTTGGGTGTATTCTTGTTCCTAATGAAGAACCTTCCCAATGCCAATCTCTGGGAACAATAAAATAGTTTGAGACAAGCTCATCTCAAATATGTCCTATTTATTAAAAAGAAGAAAAGGAATCAAAGTTCTCTTTCCAATAAATTGAGCTCTGACAATAGACTTTTCATTTTCTTTCCAAGAATGTGTCCTCATGTCCTCTTTTGAGGTGATAAATCCTCACTCCAGGACGGGGGCCTCTGTGCCTGGAGCTGAGATTTCGCCGCTGAGCCAGGGTGAGGGCAAGCAGGGCAGGGCTCAGAACGGGGCGCAGATGCCAGTCAGGAGGCAGGTGGCAATTCAGGTCCAGGGAGGCTGACGGCGCGCTTCTCCCTAGGGGCTCTAAGTGTCCTCAGCTAGCCTGAGTATGAACCTATACTTTTGCGGATGGTTTTAGAACAAAGTTTTGCTCCAAATGATGTTTTCTTTTTACAACCAACTAGAATCCATCAATTGTTTGTAAGAGATGGTCTTAGCAGCAAAGCAATAAATATTGTACATATGTGTTTATTTCTGCAAAGGATCTTATTATGTCCTGTCATTGGTTGAGCATCCTGCTGGGTGGTAGGTGGACACAGCCAGTCTAGGATGGCCCTGTAGATCAGCGGGGCGCATAGAGATGCAAGGGTGGAGGAAGTGCTGGAGATACGTGTGCAAAGTTCTTTTGGTAGTACTTAATAATCCTTCATGTACTGTCTCCAAAAGCATTGTATGTGGTGTGTGATATGATGTGGGTGTGTCTGGTGTGATGATGTGTGATGTGTGTGTGTGTGTGTGTGTGTGTGTATGTGTATGTGTGTGCACTGGGCTTGAACTCTAAGCCTATGCACTGTCCCTGAGTTCTTTTGCTCAAGGCTAGGGCTCTATCATTTGAGCCATAGCTCCACTTCCAGATTTTTGAGTAGTTAACTGGAGTTAACGGACTTTCCTGCCCAGACTGGCTTTGGACCACAATCCTTAGATCTCAGCCTCCTGAGTAGCTAGAATTACAGATGTGAGCCACCAGCACCCAGCAGTTTTCTTTTTTAAATAGATGATAGGAAGATGCTAATTTTCCACCTGTGGTGATGATACAGGATTTCCTCCTTAAACAAAGTTAACATTAAAAAACAGTGGAATAAAGTTAAGAAAACTAGCCCAGGGATACGGAGCTGCAGACAAGCAGGCTGCGCAGGCAACCGCTTTGGAGATCCGGAGGCCTCTGGGCTCCAGCCACCCCCAGGGAACTGCATGCCCCACACTGAGATAAACAGTGCTTCCCAGCCTGCGTTCTGGGCTCCTTTTTCACTTCACACTGATTTTATAGTTTGTGTATGCTCCGTCAGGGCCATTGGCCTTTTTCTGCCTGATCTCTTGAGCCTCTTTCCCTGGACTTCCCAATCTCAGATGCCATCCTCATTTGAGGCGGCTACAGCCAGATGGAGAAAACCGTTCCCATGATCCTTGTAGAGCTTGGAAGTGTTTTCATTGGCATGATTGCTGTTCACCATTTTCTCCATCAATCTGGTCTCCAGCGTACCCGCATCTGCAAACAACAACAGCAACACTTAATAAATAACAGCTTCGTGGAGGAGCTTCCTTCAGAATGCTCTCATATGAAGAAAGGAAATTTTCTTAAAGCCACAGTTTTCAAATTTATAGTAACTGTACATGGGACAATTTGGGGAAGGAGAGAGACAGACAAACTGACAGACAGAAGAATGGACTTAGTCCCTGCAGAAACCAGCTCACCTCCTTTGCAGGCAGCATTTCCTGCCTGACTCCTTTCTTCCCTGGTCTCATGCCTTCTTCCTCTCTTCTTCTGGGGAGCTTCTGGGGCACAGGGGCGGCATCTTTGCCTGCTGGGTGCCTGCATGTGCCAAGCACTGGCCCAGGGACTGGCTAGTTGGAAGGAAAGGACGGTGCTAACTCTCTCCCTCGTTAGCCGTCATCCTTACATTTCATAAGTGCATTCATTATCTACCACCGTGTGATAAATCATCTGCCGCCCCCCAGAAGTCATCAGACAGATTCACCGAGGATGGAAGGAAAGCCAGAGTTTGTCAGTATTTTCAGATAATGTGTCTGATCAGAAATATGCTGAGATACAGTGCAGTTGCGTCCCGGGGTCTCTCCTGAGTGCAGTTAGATCATCAGGGTACTGCCCCACGAAGGAGTGGCCCTCAAGCCGCCTGGGCTGGAAGAGCTGCTTCTGGGCTCTTACACGTGGCTGTTGGCTGAAGCTGAGGTTTCTCTGGGGGTGTTGGTGACATGGCAGCTGGCTGCTCCCGCAATGACTGTTCTAGGAGGGAGACGTGGACAAGAGGGAGCTGCAGAGTGTCTGTTGTCTGATCTCAGAAAGGACACATCCGCACTTCTGCCATATTCTATTCTATTGGTCGCACGCACACGGAAGGGGCTCCTCCCAGGGACCGGTGTCATGGGGGCCTGTCCTGAAGCCTGCCGCCATTGGGGTAACTAATAATAAATATACACTAAATGCTTGTTAAAGTGGTTACTTTTGTGCCAGAAGTAAGGCTTGAACTCAGGATCTGGGCACTGTCCCTTAGCTTTTTCGTTCAAGGATGGTGCTTTCTCACTTGAGCTGTATCTCCATTTCTGGCTTTTTGCTGGCTATTTGGAGGTAAGAGTCTCATTGTCTTTCCTGCTCAGGCTGGCTTTGAAGGTCAGACCTCAGATTTCAGCCCCCTCTCACCCCGAGCAGCTAGAGTTACAGGCATGAGTTATTGGCACCTGGTTTTCTGACAAGTTTCATCCCTATAGTATGTAGCCCAAGCTGGCCTTGAACCCGCATTCCTTCTCAAGTGCTGGGATTATTATTATCACCACCGGGCTCAGCTACTTTTATGTTTAATAGATACTTCTTTTTTTCGAGCAGATTTAGGTTTGTAGCAAAATGAATTGGAAAATATGAAGTGTTTACATAAGTCCCCAATCATCAATGCTCCCACCGCCACCCCGGGGTTGCTCGCATTACAGTCAGTGAAGCTTTACCGACGCGGCATTTATCATCATTGTCCGTGGGCTGTAGCTGGGTTCACCTCTGGTGCTTGGAATTCTATGGAGTTTGATGTGTTGAACCCAGGTGTGAGTTATAGAGGAATGACCGAGGCCAGTGGTATTGGAGAAGGATCTGTTCCTTCCCTCTCTTAAAAGAAATGAGCAAGTGAAGTAAGCCAGACCCAAAGAAGCATAGGTTGCATGGTTTCCCTCATTTGTTGTAACTAGAATGTGCCTATAAGTCTCTAAGTAAACACACTGAATGGTAAAAGACAACAAAATTACACTTGGACATGATAAAAATTATTCAGGACTCTAGACATTGATAGAGTGAGACCAAAGGAGGGTATTCTTAGGAAAGAATCACAAAGGCTCAATAGCTAAATGCACACGATCATATAAAACAGACTGCTCTCGCACTCTCTCTGTCTGTCTCTCTGTCTCTCTCTCTGTCTCTCTCTCTGCTTCTCCTTGGTTGCTGTTTTTGCTTTTTGTAACTTTCATCTTGTATGTAAGTTTATCTGTTTTGGGGAGGGTAAGGAGGAACAAAGTGTGCACAAATGCAGCAGCGATACTCAGTGGACACTGTGTTGAAAACGAACTATACAGCTTGTGGGGGAAGGGGGTTAGGAGCGACAAACTGGGAGAAAATGAGGGAACAGGTGACGCTGTTCAGAAAGCAAGGTCCTCACTACCTGCCTTATGTAACTGTAACCCCTCTCACATCACCTACACAATAACAATTACAAAAGTAATAATAGTAAAAGAGAGAGGAGCACACATACTCGGGGGGCCACGGGGACTGGAACTGACAAGGACAGGAGACCAGAGGTGCTCAGGGTACTGTTTATATATCAGTATTGTACAAATGTAACACTGATACAATATACTGTGCCTCTCTTCCTGGCTCCTTTGCTCTGATTAGTTTCAAGGAGACTGCTAGTTTAGCTCTCAGCACAAGGAAAAGGTGAAATGGTCCCAGCACTTACATATTTAAGGAGTAAAACTCCTTGTGACCTACTGGGGGAAGGGGTGGGAAATCCTTAAAAAAATTAAAATGAGGTAGAAAGATGTACTGTATCCAAATCTCAGTAGAAAATCAGTTTGACTCTTCAAACTGTACTAGCATTCTAGGATTCGTGAGAATGGTCATTGGATTTCTTTGTTTTGTTTTTTAAACAACTTGCTTCACATTGTACCCAATGTTTTATGGAAATATTTTATAATAGTTCAGCTTAGCTTTTAAAAAGTAGTATTTGCCACAAAGTAGAAAGAATCGGGAGAATCTTCTTCCAATAATACAACCTTTGGGGGGCTGGGAGGGTGGCTCAGTGATAGAGCGCTTGCCTTGCATGCATGAGGCCCTGGGTTCGATTCCTCAGCACCACATAAGCAGAAAAGGCCAGAAGTGGCGCTCTGGCTCAAGTGTCTGTAGAGCACTAGTCTTGAGCTGAAGAGCTGAGGCCCAGAGTTCAAGCCCCATGACTGACAAAAAATAACTAAATAATACAACTTTGGGAGTGCAGCACTGTCTGATCCTAAGGCTTCAACAGAATAGCTGCCCTGTCCGCCCCCAGCCTTCTCTCATTGGGGATAAAGTCTGTTAAGACCAAAAAGGTAGCAGTGCCACTCAAGAGGTAGCGCCGTGCCGATGCACTTACTAAAGAGCGTGACATCGCACTCTCTTTCATTTTCTAAGTATCAATGATTTCAAACTCCCACGCTGGCCTTTTCTGCCCCTTAGCCTCTTCTGAGGCAGGGCACGCTAGCCAGCAGCACCACTGGGGTGGGGAACAAGCCTGTCTACGGCGTCTCACCTGCAAGGCGTGAGTATGACTATTTTGAAGAGTCTACCACCCCTGCCGCCCCACCCCAGGGTGATTCTTCCTAGCCTCTGAGGTCAGGGTGGGAGAGCAGCCCTTCCTCTCTCCTTCCAGTTGACGTAGGAGGTGGTGGTTATTAACTTTCCTGGCCTCTGCCTGGGCCATCTGAGAGACCCCCTGAAGGACAACTTCAGCTGGAAGGTGACATTGAACTAAGGAATATTGGACATTTGTCTCTGTACACGGAAGGGTTGGAGTACATGGTCCAGGATGTTTTGCTGTTCTACCTAGGGAGAGAAGCTGAGGAACGGTATGTAATCGCCCAGGTTACCCTGTTCTCTGATCAACCCAAACGCAGGGTTGCATGCCAGTGATCACATCTGGCTTGTGAGCTTTTTATTGACCCTCTCCAGGGTTTTTTGTTTTTAACTTGCTGTCAACACTCAAAAAATATGGAGATGTCCGCTAGCCACTTGTAGCATGTGTCAAATGTCCCTGGGTATAGCACCACACCGCCCCCGTCCCTGGGCTGTAAACTTCTGTAGTGCAGCCATACTTGGCCAAAGCCACATGACACATTTTGCTCACTTTCATTCCCTTCTTGGCTGCTGCAGAAGTTTGAGCTGGCAAGCTCTGCCTTAAATTCTCCCTGTAGTCTCTAGGTCACCTGAGACAATGCCACTAAGTAAAGAAAATGTATTCGAGCCCGTTCCACGGTCTGCCTTGGTTGACTCTGGTGTGAGAACCCAAGCTATGGATGCAACTGTCTGGTTTGTTCATGAACGGAAAGGGCAAGAAGAGAGCTCAAAGCTGAACATTCTGCAATGGTGCTAGAAAGCTTCCTGTTAAGGAGGCTGCACTACAGATGTGCAGAAGGGATATGAGATTTTCTCCATGAACATCTGTGTGCATCTGGGAGAGAGGAGACCCAAAGAGAAAAACAGCTTCAAAGACACCTTTCAGGGCTGGGAAGGTGGCTCAGTGGTAGAGTGCTTGCCTTGCATGCATGAGGCCCTGGGTTCGATTCTTCAGCACCACATAAGCAGGAGAAAAAAAAAGCCGGAAGTGGCGCTGTGGCTCAAGTGGTAGAGCGCTGGCCTTGAGCTGAAGAGCTGAGGGACAGTGCCCCGGCCCGGAGTTCAGGCCCCATGACCGGATGACCCCCCCCCAAAAAAGACACCTTTCAATCATCTTCTTTCCTTTCTCCCGTTCCCCTTGCTGTCCAGGTCCGTGTCACAAACGGCGGGCGGGTAGCTGCTGTGCCCAGCTGGGTTCCTTGTCAGCCCTGAAGCATGCCGTGCTCGGCCTCTACCTGCTGGTCTTCCTGATTCTCGTGGGCGTCTTCATCTTAGCAGGTAAGTGAGGCTCTTTTCTGTCTGGCTAAGAAAGGGAGACCTGGGACCTCTGTTCTTCATTTCTATGGTCAGGAGACCAAACGCTGCCTTCGTCACCATGGAAACACAGAGGAAGAAGCTGGCTGGTATTTTGCACAAGGCCTGGGTCTCCTGGGACCACTGGGGCATGGTAGGGTGAGTTTGTCCCAGTTTGGCCAGGCTCTCCTCCATCATTTCTGCTTGTGGGATGGCCAGCACGGGCTGGATTTGGAGCACATGCTCTAGTGGAGAACAACAGAGCTCATGGACATAAGGAACGGACTGAATGGGCCTGTTACCCTTGTGCGTTGCACCTACAGGCAGTCCTACCATGATGGAGACAGTAGAGCAGAGGCTGCGGTCTTCTCTCCCTGGCTCCTTTTCCATCTTTCTCACTGGAGAAAGTAGGCCAAAGGTATCCATGTACTCTCATAAGAACTTACCTCATGCTGGCTTCACACTAGAATTGGGGCACAGCTAAATAAGACCCAAGGGTTTTTCTCAAGGAGCTTCCAGTCTAGAGGCTGAGGCAGGGTCCTGCAGGTAGATTCTTGCCTCGAGGAGGAATTGAAGACACTCTGATGGTGGTGGTGGTTGGGTGACGGTGGTGGTTATGGTGATGTGACAGCACAGAGGAGCCGGTGCCGTCTGGAAGCGTGGCTGTTGCGTGGAGAAGGGTGAAGTTGCTGGAAATGAGGCTGCTGACTTGGAGTGCTGAGGGTGGGGTGCTTGGGTTAACTCTGGGGCAGGAATCTGGGGGTTCAGCCCTTATAGATGACCCTGCCCTGGAATCCTGGGGCAGACACCCAGGACCTCCCTACTTGCTCTACTCCCCATCAAGCGGGACCAGTCACCCGGGCATGGTAATGGATTCTCAGGTTTCCACACGTGAGGCCTCTGGAGCAGTATCTGTCCCATCAATCAAGTGACCTGAGGAACAGCCAACAACAGCAACAACAAGAGAGTCATGATTGATCCCAGAGGCCAAAGGATGGTGTCCAGCAAGACCTCTCACGGGCCGAGGCAGCCAGGGGATGATGTGAACATGTTCTTGGGCTCCTCAGTGCGAGGTTGGGATCTGGGGTTTGTGGGTTTGGCTGCCAGGACCATAACAAATTTCTGGAATGCTTGGAAAGTGCTCCAGCCCGGCAGGAATGCCAGGCTATGGCGTTACAACCGCTCTGCAGAACAGGACTTGTAGGTGGCGGAAGGGGTTCTAGGGGAGAGTGACAAGGCTGGTAGAGGGCCTGGGCCAGGAGGCCGGAGGCCTGAGAGGCCTGAGAGACATTTTCCCTGGGGCACAGAAGACCTACCAGGGAGGGAAAGGTCTCTTGTTGGACCCGAAGGGCTGACAAGTGGAAAAGGAGAGCCTGGGTGTGGAGCTAGGCCCAAGGATAGACATTGTAACGACAGATTTCCACTCAGAACACTGGAGAGTTTCTAACCCTTGGCACCATCCCGCATGACAGAAAGGCTTTCCCCTGGCTTGTGTTTGCATAGGATTTATGATGACATTTTGGAAGCTTCAGAAAGGAGGGTGGAACATGGTTTCTCAATCTCATGAAAATGTTGCCACGTTCCTTAGTTGTTCCAAGTGGAAACCTGGGCAGTGTGATTGTAGAGTTTCTCTTATTTACCTTTCTTTCCCTCCCTCTCTTCTTCCCTCCCTCTCTCCCTCCCTTCCTTCCTTTCTCTAATCACTTTTCACCCTAGAAGTTTTGGGGTACCACGTGGCTTGTGTGGAATGAAATTTTGGGGTGTCTTAGAACTAATCTGAGGAAGCTCTGTCTCCTATCTTGATGTGTGGCCACTGCCATCTCCACGTTCTTGTCTGGAAAGTCATGTTGGCCTCCAGGTGAGGTTATGTGGGGAGGGAGGCCCTGGAAGAGTATGGTCAGCAATTGCCTTTCCCAGCGGAAGTGGAATGTGGCTCTACCTGACCTTAGAGAGGTTTCTTCAGGTTAGCTCACTAAAAGCCTCCCAAGAAGCTGCCTTCCCACAAATGTCAAGGTGACAGGAGATGGGGGAGACGGTTCGGGATGAACCATACCTTGCCTAGCCTTCTGTTGGGTTCTTGCGCTCGAGGTTTTCATTCTTGGCTTGCTGCCTGGCCCTGGAGAAGTCATCTTGCACAACACGTCCATTGGAGCCACAAACTTCAAAACTTCTTTGTGAGCCCAAAGCTCACACATCTTATACCTAGATGACAAACTTATTTATGGTGTGCAATATTATATCTGGGACTGAACATCTAATTGGAGTATAAACTTATTCTTACTGTTTCCAGCATTACACAATTATACTCTTATTATTTCAAAATACTACGAATGCTGCTATTCCCTCGTGGGAATTCTCATAAATCCTCATCCTGCACAAATATTCAAAATAAAAGGCCAATCCTGTATCTTTTGTTTTCCTGGCTTCCCCAATCAGATTAGTCTAGCCATTGCCCAAATGAGTCTCTCAATTAGACTTCCTGCTCACCATCTAACCATCTGCTTCTGACCAGCATCCCTCCAGGAACTGTTCTCTGGTATTTCCACACCATTACTAGGGTCCATTCTGTCTGCTCACAGCCTCTGTCATCTCCAAGGAAGCTGCCACAGCGTTTCCTTCCACCTCCAATTTCCTCGTTTTCCTCTTCCATTAACACGTTTTGTTGAGTACCTGAGATGGGATTCCCTGTTGTCCTCACTGTGTTCCAGATTATTGCAGCGAACACAGACTGTGGGTCTAAGTTCATAAGCAAGAGACTTGAGGTTGAGCAGCCAGGTGATCAGAAGGTCCTCGGTTAGCACTTTTGGCAGGATAATCTCAACGATGGAGCTAACGGGTTAGAGGGGACTCCTTAGTCAGGGGCAGTGCTGGGACATCACTATGGTGACCAAGAATGGACATCAGGAATCACTCTTCTTCCCCTTTCCTGTGGCAGCGGGGAGACTCTCCTCGGGAACAAGTCTATGATGCAGGTGCCCGTACATTATAAAAACGCCAAGGACACATGAGGGATCATTTCCTGCCCCTGTTGCCTAAGGAGGTGTGTGCATTCCTTGAGAAATGAGTTCATTTTTTACCTTGAGGAGGCTGTGGGTCTAAAAAACCATTACCATCACTTTCAAGGAGACAATGACCCAAACGGAGGGTCTCCCTGCTGTTCTGTGTGGGAACTCACCAGTAATGGAAGCGCAAACCAGTGGACCGATGTCGGGTCCACCTGTAATCTAACTGTAGCAAGCGAAGAGCTATGGAAGGTGTTCTTGTGGGAGCCTTGTTCTGGTTCCACTTAGCGCCACACTGCTTGCTCTTCCTCTATCCCATTTGCCTCTACTTCGTAGTGTCGTTTGTATATGCTGGTCAACTTCCCCAATCCCTTTTGGATAAGTAATTATAGCACTACCTGTTCTTTGGAGTGTACGTACACTGGCCCGGCAGTGTTCAGAGAGAATATTAACGTGGAGAGGATTGTGTAGTGCTTTACGCATGGATAGCCCTGGCCACTGGAGCAGCCAGCCTCCCACTCCTCTCGTACCAGCTGTGGTGGCGTTGGCTCAGTACCATGTCCTTCCTGTGCCAGCATTTCCTTATTTGAAAATGGAGGAGATGACGTCGGTGCCTGGGTCACTGCGCAGTTCTGAGGCTTCAGTCAGTCGGGCTAGCCGAGACACTGAGGGTTGCTGGTGGTTGCACTCTTACTTTCATTAGGGTCATTACTCTTTCCTTGGTTTTCCTTGCAGCCCATTGAGCTCGATGATGTAAACAGATTTTATCTCAGTTCATCTGCAAGTGCTCAGTAGTCTTGGGAACAATACTTTGCTGCCTGGATATTAGAACACTCATTTGTAAAAATCGCAGGTTGGGCCAAATCTGTGTTTCTGTCTTTTATGCCACGGTTACAGACACCTTTTACATTACAACCAGGGCACTCTTGTAACTACACCCCAGAGAACCCTTCCTCCTGTGAGCAGTGCTGATGGTTTTCTCTACTACTCTGTAACTGTGGATGTTTTCAATGGTCACAGCCTACCCATTTGTTTCATAACCCACTAATGGGGCATCAGCCACAGTCTGCAAAACATTGGGCCAACATCTTATTTTTCTCTGTGTCTTTTGAGCATTCTAAGAGAATAGTTACATCCTGAATAGAATATTGGAGCCAGATATATGGGTTCAAATCCAGGCTGCAATGTTGAATGGGCCATTGTTGTTTTTTTGTGAGTGTGTGTGTGTATGTGGCAGTTTTTAAAAATTATTCTCTTTAAGTAAGGTACAAAGGAAGTTTCAATTCAGTGAATAAGGTTATGAGTACAATGCACCCCTTCCATCATTCCCTCCCATCTTTCCCAACCCCACCCAAAACCTCAAGTTATGTAATTCGTTTTCACATCTGTACATCGAATATAATGACTAGTATTCACCCACCCATTCCTTTCTCCCAAATGACTCTATTGTAGTAACCCTAAAAATTTCTGTTTCCTTGATTATAAAATTATATTCCCTCTGTTAGATGATTGTGAAGACTAAATTAATACAGGAAAACTGTTAGGGCTTGGAACATAAAAGGAACGAACAAGGTATTAGATACTACTACTGATACAATGAGGAGGGGTTGCATGGAGAAGAGCAAAGGACTAGATTTGCAAAGGGTTAGGTGTGTACTTATTTAGCCTATGAACCCATAAATATGTCAGCAGAGAGAGCTGGCTCCAACCTGATCCCAGTGACCAAGGGAACCCTTGAAGCTTCATCCGGGATCTCAGACCTGCCGTGACACTGCACACGCGCCGAGAAGCAGGACGGCACTTCCAGCGCCGGGTTCTCTAGTGGGGAGAGCACTGGAGCCGGCTCCGTGATGCCAGCCCCGCCCTCGGCGCCAAGACGCTCAGCCTTGGGAAGGGCCTCAAAGGACATCTCGTACAGCCTCCCGTCCAAGGCAAGGACTTCCCTCCCGACTGGCCAGGAAGACAAAGTTGTGTGCTGCTCCTGAAGAAGGCCGTGTGCCTTCTCATCCCCCTCGCTGTCTCTTTACGGTACAACCCCACCCAAGGTCACTGTAGAAACCCAGAGGGAGCAAGCCGTCTCCCCCATCCGCAGAGTCTCATCAGACCTGGCCTGGAGCCCTCTCTGTGTGGAGGTCTTGCTCTTCACCCGTGCCACATTACATGAAATTATTGGTTCATGTGCCTGCTGCCTCCTCCCAGTGAGCTCCAGGTCAGATGTAAAACAGATTTATAAACAGAACAGGAGATAAAACTGATATATAACAGATACAAAACAGATATATAAACAGAATGAGACCCCTCCTGGTATGGCCTGGCCAGGGAAGAGGGCTCTGGGTGGAGGCAAACTTAGCCTGGGCCCACTGCGTGCTGCCTAAACTTGCATGGACTTTGGTAGTGAAGACTCCTCGTAATGCACACAGAGATGGAATACTGTGCAGCCCCTAACCATCGTGACATTCCCGACCCCAGCTCCGGCGCTCTTTCATTGGACCCCACATTGCCTAGTGAGCCCCGCCCCCCCCGCCATCATTCCAGGACAGCACAATTAGCTTTGTCAGTCCTGTTGTTGCTTTAACTTCAGTGCAGACGTTGTCAGTAAGCCCAGCCATCCTCCTGGTTCCTGCCAAGTATTGCCGCCTGTTGCATCAATCTGACTCTGCATGCAGACGTCCGTCACTTAGCTCTCCCTGTCAGCCTTTGTGCCAGTTATGTTAGAGCTGATCTCCTAACCCAGTCTCCATCCATCTCCTAACCCAGTCTCCATCCGTAGCCTGCTGCCACACGTGCAGTTCCTGGGGTGGGGTGGGGGAGTGGGGTGGTGGAGGTGGGAACATGACCAAGGGCCCTCTAGTCCATGCACACATTTTACCACACATACTCACGTGTGTGTGTGCATGTGTGTGTGTGAATGCGCATGCGTGCAAGGCTCTGTGTGGTTAACTCCAGGACCTGCACAGACTTCTCCTTAAACATGGGCCACACTCCCTGGAGAAGCCTGTGACCTGCGTGCATCCCCCTGGCTCAGCCTGGCTTCCACCTCACCAGAGCTCCACCAGCAGAAGGCGCCACGGAAAGCGGGGGGGAGGCAGGACTGAGGGGCGGTGACACCTTGCCCTCCCTATGTAGGTGGGGACAGCTGGCACACGTCACCGGCACATTGGACAATGAGCCCTCTGCGTCTTCAGTCAAGGCTTACTGAGCCATCTGGAGGACGGGCAGATCTCAGCTCTGTCCCATGGGAAACCAAGAGCCACTCCAACCCATACCTGTTCCTATGAATAAAGTTTTATTAACACACACCCATACACACTCATTGATGTTACCTATCAGTAGCTGCTTTCACATTACAGTGGCAGAGTTAGTGGTGATAGGGACTCAGTAGCCACAGAGCCTAAGATACTTACTAGCTGGCTGTTGACAGAGATGGTTTGTCAACCCTCTGCTCACTGGTTAGCTCCCTGTCTCTAGATAGTTCTTCACCGTTTTCAAAGATTTTTCACGCATATTTTTGGCCTCCGATCCTTGTAGTATCTGGAATCTAGGGGGGAAAAGCCCATTTTCTGGCTGAGGAAACTGAGTCTCAGAATTGCTGTGTCTGTGGCCTGTGGTCCCTCAGCCAGGAATCAGGTCTAGAGCGCAGCGAGCCCTGTGGTTTCTTCCCAGGCCTCGGGTCTGAGGCGGAGCGCGCCGCCTAGGGTGGCAGCGCTAGGAAAGGAGCTTTCCCAGCGAATGAACACGGGGCGGGGCCGGCAGTGGCACCTTGCTTGCTTTCCTCTGCCGCGTGGCCTTTCTTCCAGACTTCGCCATGGCACCTTTGAACCCCGCTGCCCTGCTCTCTGCCCTTGTCTTCTGCTGAGGATGCCCAGGGTGGTTGATTAGATTTTACCACTCGTGGGTGACTCTGGGATTGGAGCCGAGCCACTCACAAGTTCCTGTTTCCATCCTGCTGGGGAAGAAGAAATAATAAACGCATGGGATTTCTCTGATGATCCTAAGAAGGAGCGTGCCTTGGCAGACTCTGCCCAGGCGCTCAGAGCAACTTTCCCCCTCAAGTTCAGAGCACAGCCTTACCAAATTATAGGAGCTACGAGGAGGACACAGAGGAGGCCTTCTTGGAGTAATCTGAGAGAGGGGAGGGGCTAGGGTTGCCCTTCCAATGTTCCCATCTCACCGCGGATGTGGCCCATCGCCCTGGGGAAATCTCAGAAGAGAGCCAGGCCCAGGACTCCTCCACTCAGGGGACGTAGGAGACTCTCACAAGGTGCAAGCCACGTTTCTCTGGACTCAGCCATCGCTGATAGAGAGAACCTACCAATAGCATTTGAGGGTTCCTTTCTTCCAAGTTTTCATTAGCAGTTCTTGTTCTTCTTCCAATTGCCATGCTGCCTGGGCTGAGATATAGTTGGGTTTGCATTTCTTTCATGGCTAAGGGTGTTGAGTATTTCTTCATATATTTGTACATCCTTGTTTGAGGATTGTCTGTTCGGTTCATTTATCCATTTATTGGGTGGATTGCTCTTTTTTTGGTGTTTAATTTTTTTTTTTTTTTTGGTCAGTTGTGGGGCTTGAACTCTGGGCCCAGGCGCTGTCCCTCAGCTCTTCAGCTCAAGGCAAACACTCTACCACTTGAGCCACAGCCCCACTTCTGGTTTTCTGGTGGTTTATTGGAGATAAGAGTCTCACAGACTTTTCCTGCCTGGACTGCCTTTGAACCACGATCCTCAGATCTCAGCCTCCCGAGGAGCTAGGATTACAGGTGTGAGCCACTGGGACCTGGTTAATATTTTAGTTCTTTATAGATTCTAGCTAAGAAACCCCTGTCAGATGAATAGTAGGCAAAGATTCTCTCTTATTCTGTAGGCCATGTCTTCCCCCTGGGAACTATTCTCTTTGCTCTGGAGAAGTTGTTTTAATTTGATGCAGTTTTGTTTATTAACTATTTATTTAACTTATTCACTTGCTCTTTTTTGCTGGTGCCAGAGTTTGAACTCAGAGAGAGCTCATACTTGCTCAGGTTTCTTGCTTGGCAGGTGTTCTACCATTTCAACCATACTCCCAGCCTGGCTTTTTGCTGTCATTTGGAGATGGAGTCGTGTGGACTGTTCTGGATCTCAGCCTCCTGAAAAGCAAGTGAGCTCACAGGCCTTACCCGCTGGTGTCAGACCCACTCATCCATTCCTGCCGTGATTTCCTGAGCTATTGGAGTTCTATTCAGAAAGTGGTTACTCTATGCCAATATCTTCACGGGTCTTTTCCCTCTAGTGGTTTAAGGATTTTGTATTACGGTCTTTGATCTATTTTGACTTGATTAGTTTCCCTAGTTTGGGAGGTTGGAGAATAAGTCTCTCTCTTGTACCTGGGGATGTCCGGTTTTCCTCACACTATTGAAGAACTTGTCTTTTCTCGAACTTGATTTTGGAGGATCAGGTGGCTGTAATCATGTGATTTGAGCTTATTTTTGGATCTACTGTTTTAGTCCATCGGTCTCTGTGTCTGCTTTGGTACCATGCTGTTTTTGCTACTATGGCTCTGTAGTATAATTTGACATCAGGTATTGGAGTACCTATAGTGGTTTTTTTTTTAAATCAGATGGGGGGTTCTTTTATGTATCCATATGAATTGTATATTTTTTTGTTCTGTTTCTACACAGCCATATCAAATAAGCATGAGGTAACATAGGAGAGTGTTTACAACTTCGGTTAAGAGAAAAGAGAACCGTGTGTATACACTGAGGGTTGTTATGCCAACATGTATACAAACGACAAGGGGTGGCGGGAACTGGGAGAAATGAAAACCACAGTGTGTAAGTGGGTGTGGGTGGATGGACGAGGCTGGCTGGGATGCATTTTTCTCTTTCAATTTCCTCTACTGCTGTTGGAGCTGTTAATGAAGTTACCCATTTAAAAAGCCGCAGGAATCCTTCTCTAACCCTGAGAATATGGATGCCTAGTGAGGTTCACTGCTCTGGTGAACAGGGCCCCAGCAGGCCCCCAACTGGGCAGGAAGGCCTCGGCTAGGCTAATGCTAGGCTAATGCTCAGCTCGGGGCTTGGGGGAGGGAGGAGCAGAGGGCTGAAGCACGCTCAGGCGGCGCCTGTGTCCTGCGCCTGTCGGCTTTGGACCCTTGGGACCTGGTGACAGGCAGAGCCTGCAGCTCCTCACCACCTGGCCCTTACGTGGGCTCCTTCTCCATCCTGTGTCTGCCTATTCGCCGTTGGCCCTGGTTGTGCCTCCGGGCACGTTGTCTTCCTGTGGCTAGGACAGTGGTTCTTTTCTCCCCAGCCTCTGTCTGTGGCGCCTGCCAATCTCACTGCCCGGCTATGGTGCGGTCCTACCTGTGTTTCCCATCCCATGCGTCACCTGATCTTCCACAAACTCTGAGCCAGTGTCCTCATTCCCACTGACAGGTGACAAGACTGAGACTCAGTGAGGGACACCGTTCTCACAGGAGATAATACGAAGGTGCTAATACATTTAAAGGGCACTCTGGGCCTGTGCCTGTCACCACCCTTCCAGCCTCTTGGTAGAGGGTAGACAGGGAAACTGAGGCACCTGGAACAGAGGAGCATGGGGAACACTTCCCCTCAGGAATCTAGTCCCATGCCAGTTCTCTGTTCTACTCCTTTGGTCTCAGCTCACGCAGCCTGGGCGTGTGGGATTTTTACGAGGTCTGTTTTACGGCACAAGCACATATGACTGATGACGGGGCCGTGGTATCCCACTGCAAAGATCAAATAAAACATATGATCTCCCGGCAGAGGATTTTTAAATGTCCTTGATAAACTAGGTGGACGGAACATTCCCATTTCCTCCCATGGCTTTCCATTTGACTAGGCGCGAGGGGCTGGAATAATGTTCTTCTCACTCTTGGAACGGGTCCCGTAGCTGGAGCGGTCTGCTCTCAGCTGTTTGTTTTTCTTCCTAGCAGAGAATCTTGGGAATGGTACCCACCAAACCCCGTGGGTATAGCCACGAGGAGCCCTGTGGCCCCTGGCCATATATGCCCCTCCCACATGGGGCCCAGCCGGTGCCTTTCCTCCTACCGGGCAGAGGCTAGCCCGGCATTCTGGACATACCTATAGAGCAGACCCAGCCAGTCTCCTCCTCCCGCCTCCCTGAGGGGGAGAAGATGGAGGAAGGAGAAAGGAGCCGCTGGCCCCCAGGCTCGAGGCCAGGCTCTGAAACTTCAGCTGAGCCGAGGCTTCGCCCCAGTCCCTCCCAAGTCAGCCTATCCATCCTGTGGGCTTGGGTGGGACGGGCTGAGGCTGAGTAATTTCTTGCCTGGAGTGCTTGTTGTTTGGATCCAAACAGACCCTCCTCTGAGTTGCCACCCTCACCCTTGGGGGTGGCGAATTCTGAGACCCAGCCAGAGGCTTAGTCTGTCTTTCCATCCCTACCCCACACAGCACCCCCTCTTAAATTACCCTGTGGGATGGTTTTTATTGTGGGAAAATACACAATATAAAATTTACCATCTTGACCATTTTAAAGGGTAGGGTTTAGTGGTGTTAAGTACATTCACATGGGTGTGTAGCCCTCTCTATCGCCCATCTCTCAAACTCCCCCATCTTCAAGGCCTCCCTCCATGCCCTGAAACCCGCCCTGAACTTCCTGTGTCTTTGAGAAATTGAACTATGCTAGGTACCTCACAGAAGAGGAATCACATAGCCATTGTCCTTTGGGGACTGTAGATTTCACTTGGTCCAACGTCTTCAAGGTTCACTTCTGCTTAGTCTGTGTTGGAATGTCCTTCCTTTTATAGGCCACATGCTGTTCCCCCCTTCCTCTGTCACGGGTGGCTGGTATCTTCTGGTTACTGGGAATGCTTAATGCTGCCGTGAGCCTGGGTGTACAATGATCTGTTTGTGTCTCCACGATCCAGAATTGCTTGTCCTTTTCATCTTTAAGCCAGATTGCATTTCAAAGTCCAAGAAGACGCGATGGCTGCCCGAGACCTCTGTCTTCAAACAGAGGAGGTTGAAGGAAGACAAAGGAGAAAACCCAATGCTATAAGGATAATGGATTTTAATTCTCCTACAGGGTCTCAGAAGCCGTTCAAGCTGAGATGGGGCAATCAGGGAATATTGTTGGAAACTCAGATTCCATCCCAGCAGAAAGTTGGGCATCCACTTAATGGGCTGAAGATGGTTAAAGGGGCCTGCTCAGATTCACTCTGGCCTGGACACACACAAGTGTCAACCAACCCTGCCCAGGCTTCAGATAGACCTATGTTTGCTGTGTCTGTCTGGGTTGTCTGCTATGGCCTTTATTAGTCTGTTGGCTCAAACAATAAGCACAATTGTCTCAAAGTTCTGGAGACTAGAAGTCCCAGCCAGGGCTCAGCAGGGCTGGCTTCCGTGAGGGCTCTCTCCCTGCCCTGCAGATGGCCTTCCTCCTGTGTCTCCTTTTCTTAAAGGACACTGCTCAGGTTCCTAATTCACAGCCTCATTTTACCTTTATCACTTCTTCGAAGACCTTATCTTCAAACCAAATATGGTTTACCTTGTGAGGTTTCTGGGTTTGGGACTTTGACATAGGAATTTTGGAGAGACACAAATCAGCCTATGTTCATTTCCTCCTTTAGTTAAGGGATTA
This sequence comes from Dipodomys spectabilis, assembly GCF_019054845.1. Lineage (NCBI taxonomy): Eukaryota > Metazoa > Chordata > Mammalia > Rodentia > Heteromyidae > Dipodomys > Dipodomys spectabilis. The sequence goes on from NW_024870906.1 coordinate 189,287, forward strand.
TTTCAGATTGTTTTATATTACCTAGACATAACAAGACTATCAAGTACATTAAATGGAATGAGGCATGATTCCATAGCTCTAAAATCAGTTAAATCCAATAATGCTAGGTGTGTGTGTGTGTGTGTGTGTGTGTGTGTGTGTGTATGTGTATGTGTGTGTGCGTGGGCGCATGTGCATGTGCATGCATGCACGCATGCGCATGCCAGTACTCAGGCTTGAAATCTGGGCCTGGGCCCTGTTCCTGAACTCTTTTGCTCAAGGCTTGTATTCTACCACTTGAGGCACAGCTCCACTTCCAGCTGTGTTAATTGGAGACAAAGAGTCCATAGACTTTCCTGGCTTTGAAAATTGATCCTCAGATCTCAGCTTCCTAAGTAGCAAGCATTACAGATATGAGCCACAGCCCTGGCAGTTGCTCCTTTCTAATCCTTATGTTTGTTTTTATTCTTCATGCATGTGTGAATGAGTTTGCTTACAATTATACATTTCCCATGTTGTTACCTTCAGTTATTATTGTGAGTGAGGATTCCAGTGAAGACTGCCGAGTGGATGCACTGCGGTTTCTGATTCTTAATTCCTCATGCATGACTTCTCCAGGTTTCAAGTGCCACAAACGAGTTTCTTTGCACTATAAATTTCCCTTTCTTTTGGATTCTTCCTTGGGGTGAATTCCCATGAGTGAGATTCTTTCACAAAGGATGCAAACATTTTTACGGCTCTTCATACATTGTGCCAAGATTGCTTTTCCAGAAGAATTTTGCACAGTCATCAGCAATGTGTAAACACACTGGTCTTTTCTGGAGTCTAGCCAGCATGATGTAGCATTGCTCCACTACTTTTAAAGACAGTTTCCTTTTGTACTTTGGTGTTCGCTTGTTCATGATCTGAAGTTTTTCAGTTGATTGTTAATTATGACATCTCTTGAGGGAACTGGTCACGTAAGCCTTTTTGCTATAGAAGGTCAATTCAGATATTTGTGTGTGTGTGTGTGTGTGTGTGTGTGTGTGTGTGTGTGTGTGTGTGTGTGTGCGCGCGCGCGCGCGCCCGTACTGAGCTTTTACCTTTAAGTCTTGCATTCTATCACTCAAGTCATACCTTTCCTCCCAGCTTTTTGCTGGCTAATTGGAGATAAGTCTCATGAAGTTTTCTGCTGGTATGTCTGTGATCTACCATCTCAGATCTCAGCCTCCTAAGTCGCTAGGTCTACAGGCATGAGCCACCAGTGCCAGACTAGGCCATGTATTTATTATTCACCATATGCTTGCCACCTTGGAATGCCAAGGGATGACAGAGGAAGGCCTAGTTTTTATCTTTCCTAAAGATGTTAACATTTGCATTGTACTTGTCATTTATTTTTTGTGCCCAATTCACTGCTTTGTACACTGAACATCTCAATAAATTCTTATTACACGTAGTTCAATCCCAGATGACATGTTTATCTTCTCTGTGGTTCTCAGAGACCTACATTGCATTCCAAGGAATGTAGAATCAGAATCCAGTATGATTCTGAAACCCTAGAGAGATAACGCAGACTGATCATTCAATATCAACAAACACCAAGTCGTGCTCTAGAGAAATGGGAAAGATATGCCTGTAATTTGCAACACTTTAACTAGACACATGATATTTGTACCTACTTATGGGACATAGTGTGAAATTTCAATTCCTGTTCAACAGTAATTTTTTAAAGTGAGGTTTAGGGTTTGGCATTGGCAACAGGCTCAGTATGAGTACGTATGCAGCACAGCTGCCCACCTGCTGCTGTTGTGCTCAGAGAATAAGGAAGGGGCAGTCCTGTCCATGAGGGCTTGAGGGCCAGACATTTGCTTAGTGTTTACCTTCTTTTCCCAGGTTATTTATTTTATTTATTTATTTTTTTGGTGTCAGTCTAGATGGAGTCCACACGAAATGGATATTCTTGGTACAGCAGTTAGAGTCATTTCTAAGAATAAGAGGACAAAGCAGGCGTGGGTGATAAGAAGCATAAAGAAAGTACGGGGGGGGGGGAGGGGGGGACTTGCCCATCCTGCCACTACCCACTCAAAGCAGTCCAGCCCCAGGCACCACCTCAGAACACGGGGTGGGACCCTGTGAACACATCTCTTCCTTGTCACACAGCCCAGGAGCGAGAACAGGGGAGCAGCTGCTCAGGGATCCTCACTGATGCGTCTAGGAGGAGATGAACTCACCTGGAGGCCTGGTGCCTCTGTACCTGGTCTGAATCCAGGGGCAGCAGTGATTCAGGTGTAACCAGAGCACCGCCACTGGGGAAGGTCAAAGTCTCAGGATCCACCTGCACAGCAAGGACAGAGCAACCTCCTTCATGGTCAGAAAACACCTAGGCTCCATGGAAGTGACCGGAAGGAGGAGAGCGTGTTCTAGACCTCAGTGGATAGTACCACGGGGGAACAAGGGTTCAGGATGAGCAGTCCTGGTGGCCGCCAGGTTGGAAAGGGTGAGTGGCTGTGTGTTCCTGTTAAACAAACATGTGGACTCATGAGAGTCTGTGTGAAGGCCTCAGTCATTGGCTGGTGGTGGGAAAACCATTTCTTTTTACAGTCTCAGTTTTGCATCTGTACAAATGATGAGGATTAAGCACTGGTCAAGAGTTAAAATGAGATGTTCATGACAGTGCTTTGCAAAGTATAAAGCTCTGGGTCTTCATTTGATGTTCCAATATGAATAATAATGTCAATGAATCTAATGATCAGTGGAGAGGCATCAAAGTGGAGCATGTGCATATGATGGGGAAGAAGAAGAAGAAGAAGAAGAAGAAGAAGAAGAAGAAGAAGAAGAAGAAGAAGAAGAAGAAGAAGAAGAAGAAGAAGAAGAAGAAGAAGAAGAAAGAAGAAGAAGAAGAGGAGGAGGAGGAGGAGGAGGAGGAGGAGGAGGAGGAGGAGGAGGAGGAGGAGGAGGAGGAGGAGGAAGAGGAGGAGGAGAAAGAGGAGGAGGAAGAGGAAGAGGAGGAAGAGGAAGAAGAGGAAGAAGAAGAGGAGGAGGAGGAGGAGGAGGGAGAGGAGGAGGAAGAGGAAGATCTTAGATTTGAAGAACGCAGAGCCTTCCTTCTACAAAATTGATTTCCTCAAGTGGAATCAAATCTGCATAAAACTCAGACCACAGTGCCTGGACAAAAGTAAGCACTCAGAGTTTATAAGAATGAGCTTGAGCTTGAGTTCTTATACACTTCCTTCCAAGGCAGACATTATTAATTCCATTTTTAGACAGAGAGGGAGAGACTCAGAAAGACAAAGTCCCCTTGTAATGAGTTGATGGTGACCAGAACTTGAACCTAGGCCTTTATAGTCTAAGCTAGAACTTTCTTCCTTTCTAGTTTAACTATTTCTAAAAACCCATCCAGTTCTTAGAGTCGATGAAATTCTACAATCTGCTTCCTCACTTCACACAGCCCCCTGAACTTCACACAAAGCTGCCAGCTTTCGAAAAATTGTAAACATGAGTTGCATGCTGTGATTTTTTTTATTATGAGATGTTACACGTTGTCATCAAAGCTTTTCTCTTTTTAGAAAGTTTCTGACTCCATCTAAATACAATACTATGATTGATGATTGTCCTTGGCACAATTTTATCTTACTCTTTCTCAATACTAAATATTTTTTATAATACTGGAGTTATCCAACCAACTAATAATGCAAAAATACTCTGGGGACCAATCAATCCTCCCAAGTAACTCATTCTCTCAGTCTTAATGTTTTTAATTGGAAAACTGCCTTATTTGGGTAGAGATGCTTTTTGTACTATTGTCAGTGATGATTCACATGGATGCATGAGCAGCTGGGTGAGTGGATGGATGGGTAGATGCATTAGTGGATTCATGGATGGATAGGTGGATGGATGGACAGGTACATGGGTGGATGGGTAGACGAATGGGTAGATTCCTAGATGGATGGGTGAGTAGGTAAGGGTTGATGGATGGATGGATGGATGGGTAGATGAGTGAGTAATGGAACAATGGATAGATGAATGGTGGATTCATACCTGGATAGGTGAGTGGGTAGATAAATAAGTAAGTGATGGGACTTAATTCTAGTCTCCTTGACAATAGTGTGATATACGAGAAAGAGATGTAAACTAGGTTTCAAGAACTGTGACTACAGTTTTCAAGGCTGTAACTACAGCCTTGGTTCTGCCACCAATAATCTAGATGGTCTGGACATTTTATATCTCCTTTTCTAGTCTGTTTCTTCATCTGGAAGTAAGAAATAAATAAATATTACTCTCCCTTTTTTTTTTTTTTTGGTCGGTCGTGGGTCTTGAACTCTGGGCCTGGGTGCTGTCCCTCAGCTCTTCAGCTCAAGGCTAGGGCTCTACCAGTTGAGCCAGAGCGCCACTTCTGGTTTTCTGAGTGGTTTATTGGAGATATAAGAGTTTCTTGGACGTTCCTGCCCGGGCTGGCTTTGAACTGTGATCCTCAGCTCTCAGCCTCCTGAGTAGCTAGGATGATAGGCGTGAGCCACTGGCGCCCGGCTAATCTCACCTTTTTAAACCCAAAGTATGATTTTACTGTCTTGTGAGTCCGCTTTTGGAGAAATTTGATTCCCAAACCTCATGTTTTGAGAAGAAACTTAATAAATGTCTGGATTCCTGGCAAATCTGGCCTAGATTCCTCACATGCTTATTAGTGAGAAGAATTTTCTACCTCCTTAAAATACTTTATGACAGACTCAACAAGTGAAGAAAGATGGATCTGAGAAAATCTGCCAACATCACCCCAACCCAAAGCTGTGTGGAAGCTCGGGGAGAGAGATGTCGAGCTGCTTGAAAACAAGCACTTATAGAACAACTTGTCCAGAGAGAAAGAGACAGAGACACACGCTGGCTACCCTTGCTGCTTCCAGGATTCTAGTCTCCACAGGACGGGGGGGCCAGGAGGCAGCCTAGAGATGCCAGAAGAACTTCACCAGCCTTCCTGATAGAGCCAGAGATGGACCTGTACGTGGGGATGGGGATGTGGAATGAAACAAGACACAGAATCTGGGCTTAAATTCTGCCCTTGCCATCCACAAGCCGTGGCATCCTGAACACATTACCAATCTCGCTAAGCCACATTGTAACGCTGCAAAAATGTACAATGATCTCAGCAAATCACATGAGATAAAAGACAAACAGGCCCCGCCCTCTAGCTGGCATGGAGTAGACTCACATGGCTATTAGCTTCCTTTCTTCTTTCTTCCAGTTAGTCCATCCATACCTTTGTCAAACTGCCTGACCTGGGAACCAACAGGGTTCTTCTGTGTAGGACTCCATTTCCTTAGTTGTAAAATAGTGAGGGTTGTCCAAGTGACCAGCTTTCAGGTCTGATTTTGCCATCATTTGGTTTGGTCCCTGAGAAGACCTGCAGCATACAGTTGGTGACTAACAAGGTAAGGATGAGGGGCACTATCAGGGGCCATGGGAAAAGCTGTGCATCCAGTGGGAGACAGAGCTCCACCCTGACAGGCCACCTGTAGAGGCATTTTAGAACTACCTGTGGCTCATCTCCTCTGCATCTGACTATGCACTGGCCTTTCTTGAGGCACGGAGAAGAAATACGATGCCTGAAGAGCATAAAAAGTCCCTGTTTATCACATTTACTTTCACGTTTACAACAAGTGGAATTGATTCTGGCCAGCAGATCCCAATCCTCATTTCCCAACAATATTTATTAGTGAAGACTGCTATAAAAATGAAGAAATCTGAGCATGTATCAGCTGATATATAGACTCCCAAGTGCCTAGCTTAGTGCCTGGAAATCAGTTTAAGTGCTGAATAAATGAAATTTCCTCCTTGGATTAATTATTCAGGGCCCAATTATTACATAAACACTGTATGTACTAAATGTGGAAATGGCACCATGTTTTTGCTTAATAAAGTGCCACCCACTAATTTGTGTTTTAAGAGTATGCTCACAATCAATGCTAGCTCAGTGATGAAATGGAATTCCAGAAGGGAGGAGCAGTTTTATGATGGGTGGGCACTCCATTTATATTTTGAAAGGCTATATATTAAGTGAAACCCAGCAAGTTAGGATTTTATTTCTCCCTTTACTTTAGAAATGGAATGTAAACTTCTGGACATGAATTCCAACTTTGGACTCAAGAAAAACACTCAGACTCACCATCTCTCTTGATATATTACTTCATCACAGGTCAGGGCTTGGTTTTATACTGCATTAATGGAAATGTTTGCTTAAGTGCAAACAAAGGTATATGGGAATGTCAGTGAGCAACTACCATAGGACCGACCCTTTTTCTCTAAATGTGTGTCTCTTTTCCATGCAGTCTGGAGAATAGGCCCTGAATTTGTCTGGAAAGGTTTTAATTTCTTTATCGCTATAGAACTAACTAGAAGAAAGTATCAATAACCCCCATGTATGGAAAAGATGTACAGAGAAGATTCCTTACAAGGAGATTTTTTTTTAATGTGTTCCAATCACATTGCATTGAACGTAACATCTTTATGTGTACAGGCCAGTAGTGTTAACTACATTTGCACTGTTGTGCTCACTAGGAGATTTACATTTCTAAATTGAAAAATCAGATCCCACAAGGAAGTGCGTGTACAAGGTCAGCAGCAGGGATTTGAAGGTGAGCTGGTCCTGGTAGCACCAGGCAGCCTGGCCCCAGTGGAGCTCTGAGAGGCTGCCCTGTTGCCTTTTCTCCGTTGGATGGGCCCATCTGCCTCATGGTCTGTGACTGGAAGATGGACAGCACCTTTGCGGTGAGCCCCAACTCCTTTCCAGCTGGTCTCTAATAGGAATAGCCATTAACCACTTTATTTGGGGCTGCATTTTGTTTACCTTCTAGTCACTTATTGACGTCTTAACTTCTTAACTTCCGTTAAGACGTTATGTCAGAATGTGATGAATTGCTAGCTCAGAGATGGGTCTTTAAAGAATTAGATTGAAATGAGGCTATTAAAATGACTGGTGTCCTAAGAAGAGGGAGCTTAGACAGACAGATAGACAGACACCAGGGACCCATGTGCACAGAGAGAAACTATGTGAGCACAACACAGAGAAGGCAGCCATCTTTGAGCTCTGAAGAGAAGCCTCGGAAGAGACAGTGTAATGACCCCTTGTCTTCGGTCTTCGAACCTCTAGAACTGTGAGAAAATAATGTCTGCTGCAGAAACTACTCAGCCCACAGTATCACTGCTGGGGGGAGGGGTATCTGATCAAACTATGTATTTGGTGGTGGTGGTGGTGGTGGTGGTGGTGGTGGTGTGTGTGTGTGTGTGTGTGTGTGTGTTGGTCAACTTTTGGCCATGGTGAGAAAATATCTGAGATCACTTATAAGGCAGAAAGAGTTATCTGGGCTCATGGTTTTGAGATTTTCATCCCTGGTTATTTGGTTCCATCACTCTGCACCTATGGTGAGTCAGAACGTAGTAGAAGCTCTGCCAGAGCCAAGCTGCTCACCACCTGGCAGCTAAAAGCAAAAGGGGAAAGGAAGGGATTGGGGTCCCAACATTCATTCCCTTCAAGGACACCTCCCCCCAATGACTTAACTTCCTTCCCCTAGAGCCCAACTCCTAAAGATTCCACCATTTCCCAATAGTATAGGGGCTAGGGAACCATGCTTTTAACATAAGCCTTTGAGAGGCATTCCAAAACTACAGCACTGGGGTTCAGATTGTTGTTGTTGTTTTGTTTTGTTTTTTCTCCCCAGGATCATACCCTCTTCACTTGTTTCTCTTCCTCAAATTCTTGTTCCTTTCCAGTACATTCTCCATACTGCTGACATAGGCATCTTATGAAAACAATAAAAGAATTCTCTCATGCTACTAAGAATGTCCACTAATTATACTACCAGTACTCAACTTCTTTAGATCATCTTAATGCTAGACTTTGTGGTTTCTTGTTCCCAATGGATTTCATAAAACATAAGCATTTTGAAACAAGGTTATGGGTAACTTCTTTCCTTCCTTCCTTTGTTTCTTTCTTTTTTTCTCTCCCTCCCTCCCTCCTTCCCTCCCTTCCTTCCTTCCTTTTTTCCTTCCTTCTTTTTTCTTTCTCTCTTCCTTTCTTTCTTTTGTTTGTTCTTTCTCCATTTCTTTCTCTTTCTTTCCCTCCCTCCCTCCCTCCCTCTCTCCCTCCTTCCCTTCCTTCCTTCCTTCCTTTTCTCTTTTTTTGCACCAGTCCTATGGCTTGAACTCACGGTCCTGGCACTGTCCCTGAACTTTTGTGGCCAGGGCTAGCACTCTACCAATTTGAGCTACAGCTCCACTTCTAGTTTTCTGGTGGTTAACTGGAGATAAGAGTCTTCTAGACTTTTCTGCCTAGACTGGCTTTAAGCCAAGATCCTCAGATCTCAGCCTCCTGAATAGCTAGGATTGCAGACATGAGCCATGTGTACCAAGCTAACTTCTTTCTTTTGATATAGTTTCTTTCCCTACCCCCCTCACAAACCATGTGATGAAGAACTTGTCCCTCTGCTGCTTACAGCCCCCAGTGGCACTGCTGTCTTCATTCAGGGCCTTGAACTTGATAGGCAGGCACATACTATTTGAGCCACAGCCAACACCCAGAGAACCTCTATTTTAAACTGTTCTGTATTCACCAGCAGTCAGATCTGTATAGTGTGTGAGTCCCTCACATCCATGGATGACATATTTAATGCATGCAGGAACAAATGGGTAGCCTAGATTCAGACCTACTTGTGGTCTTATGGAGCAATGGGGAGTCAGGATGTAAAAATGCCAAAAGACAAGAGGAAGATGCACAGGAGGCTGCCAGTTAGTGCCTGGGGAGGCAGGCATGTGTCCCGTCCCTACCTGGGATTTCTGTGGAATCAGAGTCTGCCCTAGGGCCTTAGTGGCCGACTGTGAGAAGAGACCTCAGGAAGCAGGAGTGGGCACTTGGGGTGCTGAGATCAGGAAGGAGCTAAACCAAGGCAAGGATGTGGCCTTTAGTTGGTCTTCACCGCAGCCTCCTTCTCCCCAGCAAAGAAGCTGATTGTAAAATCCACAGTCTGTTTTGGGAGGGCATCATTCTCCAAGTCCTGCCTCCACTGCTCAGGATTCTCCAAGGGGTTAGTCATGATGGATGGATTTACTGGGCACCGAAGCAAGAGATCAGGAATGAAGCTGGAGGGCACTGCTCCCAGGCAGCACCTACCAAGACTCTGTAGCTGCAGCCCTGGCTAGAACAAAAGATGATCTGAGAACAGCTGGGCGCAGTCCAAGACTGTCAAAGCAGCCCTTCTAGTCCAAGCCTGCTTTTTCCAGGAAGAGATGAGTCTTTTCTATCTCATGACACTCCATTTTCAGTCACTTGCCTACACATTTGATAACGATTCACTGGTGGCCTGTGAGGTCCAGGGTTCTGTGTCACACATGCTCTTGGTCTAAATGGTTATGTTTTGAAATGCACTTGTGAACTTACCAGGGATCAGTCACTTTGCTATCTGACCGTACATGCTCTGTCAAAAAACTCGGTTCCTTAGCACTACTGGAGGTAATTTCAGACAGTTGAGCCCCCAAGATGGGAATTCAGGGCTCAGCTCAATAGGAGGCTTGTGATTCATAATTCATCTTGGATCCCATTTTCACAGTAATCGGCAACAAGTTATCAGAAAGTTTGCGTGCTTGGACCACTGATAGGCAACTGTCTTTCGAGGACACAGAGTATCCAGTCCTGTCTCTGGGGAGAAGGATAAACACATTGGTGTGGTTGTCCCCCTTTGAAGTTCTGAGTGGCCATCCTAACACGGTGTCTGTGATGCCAGCTGGCGGCCACCCAGTGTGCATGCAGGGCGTCCTCTGGCTCACGATGTGTGCTCACCAGTGTGCCAAGGACAGACTCTCTTTGGAGACGATGGGTACCTGGGACGTGGCCAAACCACCACCCACCAGTGGGGAAGACATCCCTATCCTTTGCTCGTGTGTTGGGCCTAGATTTGGCCATCTTCATTGCTTACTGAGAGAGCCTCACCAGTCTCTGGATGGACACAGGTCAGCCCAGGTGGACAGACAGGGTGCCATCTTGACACGTGGCTTCTGGACAGACAGCAAGGGGGTGTGCAGATTCCACAGCACTCAGCAGCGCAGACCACCTGTGCAAAGGCAGAGTCTGTCCAGCCTCTGTCAACGGGGAGTGTGGGTTCCACTTTCCTTCTGCTTCTGTGCAGGGGCTGGTGGGGGGAGAAGCCCAGCTCAGCCTGCAGTGTATCCTGCTGAGCTGGAGCGACATGTGTTTCTTAAAACAATAGGAAGGAGGAGGAGGAGGAGGAGGAGGAGGAGGAGGAGGAGGAGGAGGAGGAAGGAGGAAGGAGGAGGAGGAGGAGGAAGAGGAGGAGGAGGAGGAGGAGGAGGAGGAGGAGGAAGGGGAGGGAGGGAGAGGAAGAAGGGGAAGAAGAGGGGGAGGAGGAGGAGGAGGGGAAGGGGAGGAAGAGGGGGAGGAAGAGGAGGAGGAAGGGAAGGAGGAAGGGAGGAAGGAGGAAGCGGAGGGAGAGGGGGAGGAAGAGGGGAGGAGGAGGAGGAGGGGGAGGGGAGGAAGAGGAGGAGGAAGGGAGGGAGAGAGGGAGAGAGAGAGGAAGAAGGAAGAGGAGGAGGAGAGGGAAGAAGGAAAAGATGCTCAGCTAAAAGCTTCTCCATCATCTGTCTTCTTCCATTTTCAATGGGCCCCCATTATGCTCGGGCCCCCCACTGAGCACCCCATCCTCTTCTCTTTGTAAACTCCTGATTTGCCCTTTCAACTTCTCCATTGAGCAGCTGGTTGGGGGTGCAGTTCCTTCCTCTACTTGAGTGACACCTGCCCCTTCCCAGGTCTGCTCCAGATGCCCCGGAAGCCTCCAAGTCCTGGAGCCCGTCTTAGCATCCTAGCTGCGGCCCGCAATCCATCTGGACCCGTTCTGGTTTAGCAATTTCCACTGAAAGGTGCTGCAGGTGGAAGGGTGGCCTCCAAGGTGTGGGCCGAGTCTGGAGGAAGGACCAGCTCCTTCATTCTGGCTCTGAGACGTCTCGGAAACAGTCTGAATGGGCCCTGCTTAGCTATGGCAGGACTTTGTGCAGCTTGACTGCTGGGCTTGGTTTCTGTAGTCTAGGGTGAACTGGCCCGTTGTACAGATGAGGAGACTGAGGCCAGAAGACAGAAGCGACCTGGCTCGGGGCCTCCTAACTCTTGCTCCAGTGGCCAGTGCCACTGCCCCCTTGGGAGGGAAAGCTAAAGTGTTTTCAGTATCGGGACAGTCTCCAGGGAAAAGGAATCCAGGTGGTCACATACGGGTAACCACAGAAACCGAAGGGAATAACACCGGCCAGGACCATCCCCTTCTCTCTAGTGCCAATCGCCAGCCCTGGTTTTTTTTACCCTTATTTGTGACTTTCTGGTTCCAAACTAGGGTTCCAAGGAACCCCTCCTTAGGTCTTAGAGCGACTCCAGAACTTGGGGAAACATGATTACTGGTATATTCAAAAGGACATTACTAGTAGAGGTGAAGAGATTCATGGCAGGACACAGGCAGGGATGGGCTAGGAGCTCTGTACCAGATAGCTCCAGCTATCTGCGAGTACCCTACATCAGCCTTCCGGGGTTTATAGTGGCTTCATTGAGTAGCATGTTCACTGACTATTGGCCAAACCCACCTTTGGCGATAGTGCATGTGCAGGGCATGAAGCCTGGAGGCCCATTCCACACCGCACAAGGACACTCTGTAATTCGCCCATTCCTGTATGGTGAACTCTTTTGCGGCCAGAGAGAATAAATACTGAAAGATTTCTCCATCGTTTGATGTGTTTTTTTTTCCCTAACAGTAATTTCCCAGAAGTTGGATTAGTAGGTCACAAGGTGTAGACACTTTTATGACTCTCAAAAACCCCAGCCAAGTAACTTCCCAAAAGTTACACAAATTTATATTTACATTATAGAGCGCAAAGCGCTCCCTTCACCACCACCACTTCACTCTGTGTGATGTCTTGGAAGAATACATTCTGTCTTCTAGCCTGAGAGATCATTTCCCAACCCCAGGGAGAACTCAGAAATCCGGGGTCCACATCCAGACAAGACAACAATGGTTGCGTTTCTTCAGGCCCAGCTTCGTCATTGGCAGGATCTGGTACACAGCCCGAATGCAAGGTTCTTTGTCCATAAAAACAGGCTCCTGGCTTCTGTGGTCTCTCTTGACTGTTGTGGTGGTTTTTATTTGCTGTTTACTATTCTTCTGGCACAAGGACAATGGGGGGAGGGGGCCTTTTAGTCCTCTGGGTTCCTCCTACAACCTCACACATCCAGACACTCTGAATCTTCACTACACAGGCACAGGGGAGTAGCTAGTGGCACCAGGAAGCTAAGACCCCATCCCGGGGGCAGTGGGCAGGCCAGGCTTCACTGGCATGCACAGAGGTGAATGTTTAACTCCAGGTTCCCGAGGGGGACAGTGGGACCCTAAGCCACGCTCAGGCCTGTGTGACGGTCCTGCGCAGGCACCAGGAGAGCCTGGCTCTCTCCTGCACCTCGGGGTCAGGACGGCCATGAGGGGATCCGGGGTGTTTCGGGGTGCTTGGCGCCATGAGTTCCCACAGCACTCCCTTAGAAAGGGGCAGCTGCGCCAGGCTTCTCGTGCTGGCCTCCTCCGCGGCTGATAACGGACAGCTGATAATGAGCATGATGCGCCCTACTTCCCCAGGCTGCTGGGAGACAGGAAAACTGAGCTTGGCGGACAGTGGCGTTTAATAAAGTCACCTCCCTCCCTGCCTAGCCTACTTGGAGTAAGGCATCCATCTATCTCAGAGTAGGCCTGGAGACAGGGTACTACAATAAGGGCCGGGGGGGGGGGGGGGCGCGCGTCTATGCTCATCCTTATTTCATTGTTTAGGCACTCTTCTGATGTTCCAGAGTCTCCATTTCTCAGCATTAGGAACTCTTGTCCTTCCTGTTTCCCAAGAGAAGTTACATTAGAAATTAAGTGAAACAGTGAATGTGGGTTTTTTCCTCTTTCCTTCCTTTCCTTCTTTCCCTTCTTCCCTCTCTCCCTTCTTCTCCTCTCCCTCCCTCCCTCTCTCCTTCCTTCCTTTCTTCCTTCCTTCCCTCCTTCCTTCCTTCCTACCCTCCATATCAGTACTGCGACTTGTATTCAGAGCCTTTCACTCTTACTCAACTTTTTCACTCACAATTGGCACTCTACCACTTGAGCCACTGTCTAATTGAGCCTGTCTAATTGGAGATAAGAGTCTCACAGACTTTCTTATCCAGACTTTCTATCTTCAAACTGTAAGCCTCTGATTTCTGTATCCTGAATAGGTAGGATTACAGGTATGAGCCACCAGAGCCCTGTGTAATGTGAATTTCTCTACAAAAATGCATGATATTAACCAATGTCTGAGGCTTACGTCACTAACCATCAAAGAGAATGTAGAGCCTTTTGCCTTGCACACACACAGACACAGACACACCCACACCCACACACACCCATGCACATGGGCACACACGTACCTTGCTTGCATTAAAGGTATGACTACTATGTCTGGGGGAGACATCTGGCTGCTCAGATCACATGTGGAGCACCCCACTTCACCTGCAGATGAGGACGTGGGTAGGGTGCGACGGGAAGGCTGTGTTCCCATGAGCAGTTTGCGTGAACCCTGTGTGGGCAAATCACCGCTCCCTGCCTCAGCCTGAGGCAGTGCTCACACAGCAGTCTTACATGATCACAAACATACATTACATGCTGATTAGGATCCAGCAGTCAATACTAAGCTGGAATCTGCAGTTGAATTCTATATGCTTCCTACCCAGCACCCTGAGCCCAGGGAGGTGAGGTTGTGCCTGAGAGCTCATTACCTTTAAAACACATTCCGTGTCCCTGGCCCGCACCAAGTTTGTTCTCTGCCTCCCACACTTGTAGCATTTGACAGAGTTATTCAGCTGGGGACTCTGTTTTTGTTCTTGGATTTGTGTGTGCACCTGGGCTGAGACTTGAACTCACACTCTAGCTTGGCTTTTTCACTCAGGCTGGTGCAGTACCACTGGAGCCACAGCTTCCAGCCAGGAATTCGGACACCAGACCTCAAAGTTCCAAAGCCAGTCTCCTGGCAGGGTGGCCCTATGAGTTACTTAGCCTCTGCGTGCCTCCGTTTCCCCATTTGCAAATGAGGACACTTAATGCCATTTGAAGGACTTGTTCTTACCCCATAGCTTGTCTGGAGACGTGTTGTGTTCATGTGGAAAGCTCTGAGGACAGTGCTTGGTGCACAATGGGGACAGAGGAAATGCCGCTGTGATACTGACGCGATCATTTATTTTCCCCTTTGTGAAAGTATAAAAGTTAAAGAATAATTGAAACACGTGAAAAGTAGATATGCCAGGCAAAGAGATAAATGAACTGTTTGCATAAACACGAATTAAGAGAGTCACACTCAAGAACTGTTCCGTGCTGCGGACAGCCGGCATCTGGAAGGAATTATAGGGGAGGGGAGGGGAGGGAGGGTGTGACAGAGAACACCGGGTGACTGTCGCAGGGAGATAATTCACTCTGGAGTGCGTAAATGATCCCCAAGGACAGAGGCTGCTCTAGGCTCAGGGAGCACAAGAGGAGGCCCCAAGAATATTCACCTCCTAACAGTGATCTGACCGTCCAGGGACCTAACCTGTCTGGCTCACTACAGTGAGCTGATCCACTGCCTGTTCTTAAACAGAATTGCACTAAAAATCGGGTGCAATTTTTATATCTATGAAATGAACACTAAGAAAGGCACCGTTTACACCTGTAATCCTAGCTACTCATCGGCTAAGATCTGAGGATCATGGTTTGAAGCCAGTCCTGGCAGAAAAGTGCATGAAACCTTTATCTTCAATTAACCCACAAAATGCCAGAAGTGGAGCTTTGACTCAAATGGTAGAACACAAACCTTGAGTGAAAAAAATAAGGATAAGAGGCCTAGTTAAAGCTCCAATACTGGCACACAAGCATGTGCACACACACACACACACCCCACACACAACTAGAAATTAACACTAGGAAAATTGTAATACTAGATGAAATGAGGATGGATTGAAATTGGCACCCTTAAAAATCTGCAATATAAATATAAATTAGCATAATTGGAAGGAAGTAATTTGGCTGGGGATTTTGAGTTGTAAAAATGTCGACACCTTTGACCTACTAACCCAACTTCTTGGAATTTATTGCTAGGAAAAACTTTTTTAAAAAGAAGAAAATATGTCAGTATGTATTTACGATGTTTAAAAACAAGATCCCACAGTTCCAAGAATGGCTAAGTTATAGCAAGTCCCTTGAAGGACACTTATACAGTCATCAAAATTATAATTATATAAATTATAAAAGAAGGATGGAAAAAAATGTTTGAGAAATAATCATAACATGAGGTGGAGAAAGAAAAACCCAGAAATGAAATTGTAAAGACTGGATGGAGCTAGCAAATGACAATGAAAAACAAACCAGTGCTCTCTGTTGGAGGTGGTGGAGGTGTGGAAGAATGTTTCTTTCTTCTGTGTGGACTTGCACTAAGAGTGATCAGTAAAGAGCTACAATCAACGAGCCACAGAGACCATCTGGGAAGGAGGACTGACTGTCAGCTGGACACAGTTTCAGCCCCGTTTCCTGGACTGAGAGAAGGGCCCAGGAGCTGGCAGGTGCCGAGGGCTGGATTGAATTCCAAGGATACAGAGGACAGAGTGGCTTGGGACCCCTTGATGAGGAATGGAGAGACCAGGAGGAGCCGGGAAGAAGACAGCCAGGAAGGGGAGCATCTCTAAGGCAAGGTTGGAAAACTAGACTATGTGCAGAAAATGGCCAGGTGGAATGCATAGAGGTTTTGAAAGAAAATGAATTAAAGAACTGCACATTTAAACCAGAAAAGCTATCATAGGTTATGGATGGGAGAGGTGTCTATGAAATTCTGAGAAAAAAAATTCTTAGAAAAAAATAACAAATTGCTAGCTCTCTATCCTACCAAAGATGGGATCTCTTGGGTGGAAACTCCCAATTTCAAGTCAGAACCGGATGCAAAACATTCCAAAGGTGAGCACTAAGTGGATGTAGAGAGACTGATAGAAGCAGGATCTGGGTGACCGCGTGGTGGCATGTGCTTCTGGGGTTAAAACTCTAGATGGGAAGAAGCAGCAGCTCTGAGGCTCTGTCCAGATCTCTGTACCCCAGAATCTAGTCTGGAGTGACTTACATGTCTCCCCGGGGGGCGGGGCAGGGCGGTAGAGCCCTCTGCTGTGTGTATCCACAGGCCTCCCTGCTGGACCACAGCCTCAGGCCTCCACAAGAACCCCCACAAGCCTAATCCCCCTTTTCATGGTGAAGTTCTGCCTGAGAACTTACTCTGTCCGCATGCTCTCATTGTTTCAACAAGTTTCGTACTAAGTTCCAGGTTCTCGGGTTCCAAGGTGGTGAAGACAGACTTCTCTCTGAGTCTTATCTTTTCCTACCTCCAACACGACTCACTCCTGCCCGCCCCCCCATACTGGCTGGACTGGACTTCCCTAGTGTGGAGAGCCAGGTGGAGAAGCAAGCATGGTTGGCCATGCCAGCACCTGGGCGGTGCCAGATCCCATCTCCCAGGCAACACAGGGATGCCGGAGTCGAGGGATTCTTGTCTGCCTCTTAGTATTGTGATGCAGCTGTTTTATAACCAAGGAAAGGATCTCGCTCCAAGAGGCAAGGGCGGGGAGTCACTGGATGGATTGTTTGCTGCGGAAAACAGGGGACGAAGGAGGAGAGTGGGAGGGCAAAGTTTCCATCTGCTCCGGGGGGGGGGGGGGGGCGGCCAGGCTGCAGCCGGACGGAGGGACATGGAACTCCAGAGGCCACGGGATAAGCACTGTGATCTTGCTCTGGTTGGGATGATTCCCAGGACAGATTTCTTTTCCAAGCACTTTCAGACCATGGCAAGTAGCCTCCTCCTGAAGCTGAGGGTTCATAGCATTGTGTGTCTTGGGTGTGTGTGTGTGTGTGTGTGTGTGTGTGTGTGTGTGGTGTGTGTGTGTGTGTGTGTGCGTGCGCGCACCTGGGCACCGACCTTTAGCTTTTCCCACTCAAGACCGTTGCTTTCCCCCTTGAGACACAGCTCCACTTTTGGCTCTTTGGTGAGATAATTGGAGGTCAGGGTCTCATAGTCTTTCCTGCCTGGGTTGGTTTTGAACTAAGATCCTCAGATCTCAGCCCACTAAGTAGCTAGGGTTATAGGTATGAGCTCACAGAAGCCCAACTAAGCAGCCAGGATCTTAAATAGAACCACATAAAACTGCCCGTACCCAACCACTTCCAACGTCCAAAAATGGCAGTTTCATTTGGACCACTGAACGCAGGCCTGGCTAGATAGATCGGTGTAGCAGATCAACTTGTCTGTTCCTTGGGATTATTGCGGGGTCTTTTAATAGTTTCAGACCCTAGGTTTTGTATTCCAGATCAACTCAGTTATAGTTTTCACAGGCAGCCCGGAGGTGTGGCTCGAATTATAGAGCTCCTGCTGGGTGAGACACCTGTCCAGGTGATCTTACTGTGTGGACAGCTTTGGGGTCCTGTGGGCTTTAGTCAGCACAGAGTCTGGGATCTAATGAAACAGCCTCCTCTGCTCTTCCTTCACTGGCATTTACCGAGCGCCTGCTGCACACCAGGCTTGCCTGGCCCTTCCTTCCTCACCTCTCTCTCTCTTCTCCTGTCCTCCGCCTCCCCCTCTGCAGTGTCCAGACCCCGCAGCCACCCTGACGACCTGAAGGCGCTGACTCGCCACGTGAACCGGCTCAACGAGAGCTTCCGGGACTTGCAGCTGCGGCTGCTGCAGGCCCCGCTGCAGGCCGACCTGGCGGAGCAGGTGTGGAGCGCGCAGGAGGCGCTGCAGAACCAGACGGACGCGCTGCAGCTGCTGGCGGGCGCCGTGCAGCGGCTGGAGGGCGCGCTGTGGGCCCTGCGCGCCAGGGCCGCGCAGGCGGAGCAGGCCGTGGCCCTGCTGCGGGACCGCACGGGCCAGCAGGGCGACTGGACGCAGCTGGAGCTGTACCAGCTGCAGGTGGACAGCAACCGCAGTCAGCTGCTGCTGCGGCGTCATGCGGGCCTGCTGGACGGGCTGGCGCACCGGGTGGGGGTCCTGGGCGAGGAGCTGGCCGACGTGGGGGGCGCGCTGCACGGCCTCAACCGCAGCCTGTCCTATGACGTGGCGCTGCAGGGCACGCGGCTGCGGGACCTGCAGGTGCTGGTGAGCAACGCCAGCGAGGATGCGCGCCGCATGCGCAGGGTGCACTTGGACCTGGAGCTGCAGCTCAAGCAGGAGCTGGCCATGCTCAACGTGGTGACGGAGGACCTGCGCCTCAAGGACTGGGAGCACTCCATCGCCCTCAGGAACATCTCCCTGGCCAAAGGTGAGGCGACCTCGGCAAAAGGCGCCCAGCCCAGGACGCTGCCTCCTGGCTGCTCCCGCTCAGGTCTTCCCAAGGCCCCATCCCCAGGTGACAACCCATCCCCACGTTTAGTCTTGCCCTGCAGCACTCTGGAACTTTCTGGCCATCGCTAAGCCCCTTGAGCAAACCTTCTAAGTCAGAGAATGGACTCCACTCTTGGCCAGGAATAGCAAGCTAGGATATGAATAGTCAGAGCTTAGCGCGACCTTGCTGTAGTCTCCAAGATCTTGGAGCTCTGGGAAGAGAAGCAGGAGGAGAGAGGGGCTCCCCCTCTCTTGTGTGCTCCGTGGCTGGAGCACCAAGCAGTAGAGAATTCCTAAGTCACACCTGGCCTTCCAGGCTGTTAGGAAGATGGATGCATCTAGGCAGAAGAATATATGTCAAATTAACTCTTTATTACTTTTATGCATCAACCACTGGGTATGGTTGTACGAAGCTATAGTCCCAATCAATGAGAGGCACAGATGGGAGGAGCCCAAGTCTGAGGCCAACCTGGGTTACATGGTGAAATCCTGTCCATAGTAAGACAGACAGACAGATATAGACAGAGACTGATAGACAGATCAATAGATCAACAGATAGATAGACAGACAGACAGACAGATATGGGAAGCAGAGGTAGGAGGATTGCAAGTTTAAAGTCAGACAGGACAAAGTTGGCCAGCCCCTATCTCAAGAGGGCTATCTCTAAAAGCAAAAGGGCTGAGGAGGGGGCAGCTCAAATGATTCTAAGGCCTTGGGCTCAGGCGCACGCGCACACACACACACACACACACACACACACACACACACACTCCTACTCTGCTCTATTCTGTCTTGGAATCCACAAATATTCAATTGTGTGTATTTTTCAACCATGAGTATATTTACATTATCCTTGAACCCGGCCCAAATGGTTTCCATGGTCTCTTAGTTATGCAGTTTTCTGTGAGTTTTGTCTCCAGTTTGTTTTTCATGGAGATTCACAGCAGGGTTTTCTGATTTCTCCTTTGGATTTCCATCCTCCATCAGGTCTGGTCAAACCTCTATGGTTTCTAAGTTGCAGAACTTAGATTATCTGAGCGAGGAGGTATGCCAGGGGAGGAAGGTCCAGTGAAGGGCAGGGGCAGGCCTTCCCACCCTGTGCAACGGCTCTGCGTGCCAGAACGTGAGCTTGCTAGAATCTCAGAACGTGAGCTTGCTAGAATCTCAGAATGTGAGCTTGCTAGAATCTCAGAACATGAGCTTGCTAGAATTCAGAACGTGAGCTTGCTAGAATCTCAGGAGACTAGAGTGGGAAGAGATTGCTGATCCATATGCTCTAACCATCTACTCTCCCCTTCCACATCTGACTCCACCCTGAAATGGTGGAGGGCCCAGAATGAAATGAACTGCTGTACCAGCCTGCCCCCACCACCTTTGCCCTTGAGGCCCCAGGACCGCAGCCAGAGCTGTCCCTGCATCTTGTGGGATCCCCGTCTTCCTGGCTGTGAGATGTTGCTGGAGGTTCTGGTTCTGGTTCTGTTGCTTGCTTGAGGGTAGAGCAGTGTCTTGAATAAGGAAAGGGAGAGTTCCGTCTGCTCTAAAGGAATAGCTGTCTCTGGGCCCTAGGAACTGGAAGTCTAGCAGTCAGCTCTGGGCCTCCACCCTTGGTCAGCTGCCCTGGGGCTGGCGTGGTGTTGTGTTTATTTGGGTCAGTGTACTGCAGGCTTTGGCTGGCTCATCGCTGTCCTGGTCATTTGTCCTCCCCTTCCAGCTCACACCGTCTCCCTCCCCAAATCCTGGAACAAGGATGGGAAAAGATTGCCTCTCCTTCTATTGATTGTCTGGTCCCCTGAGAGGATGGCCTCTTAGGGCTGCTCCCAAATGCTCAGGCACCGGTCTTCATCCGGTTAGTGGTGCCATCCTCCTAATCCTGATTGTGTGCCAGAGCTGTGTGGGATGCAGGGCCAGAGAGGTGGCTCCAGTGTCCACACAGGCCGGGCCACTGTGGGGGTGGTGACACACCGGGCATGTGCACAGAGGCTGCCTGCTCAAGGTCCTGCCCTTGGGAGCCAGCTCCCAGGCCCGCCCTGGCTGTGAGGTTTGGGCACTCTACCTATGCTGTGCCAAGACATGCAGGGGGGCAGGGGGGGCCTAAGGGTGACTCTGGGACTCAGAGGGACTAGAAATGCTCCGCCCGATGTGTGAGGACACTGAGGGGCGAGGGGGTAGCTGTGTCAGGAAGCCTCAAGTCCACAGTGCGAGGTGAGGCTGGGAAGGACCTGCAGGATCTGTGAATGGCGGCCGTGCCCCCCCCCCCCCCCCGCTGGAAGGGCCACCCAGGGCTCCGAGCACATTTGCTTGTTTCCATATTTGGGGGATATTCATCAGAGAGCGGCGCACACCGTGGGTAGAGAGAGTGAACACAAGGCGTCTTTAGAAGGCAGGGCCAGTGAGAGTGGTGGACTGAGGGAGGAGGCAAAGACATGAAAGGGACTGTGCACCGCAGCCTTCCATGAGAGCATGCGCATGGTGGGAAAGAGGGTGAGCAGGAAAGGGATTCCCAGCCTGGGTCCCTGAGAGAACAGCAGCGCCATGGGCATACAAGCCCGGCCTCCGCTGCACCCCAGGGACAGCCGCCGTGAGTTCAGAAGCACCCAGTTCTGGCCACTTGGCAGCCAGGCCTGTCTCACCAGAGATGTGCGCCTCCGCTAATCCCTGATCATCTCTGCCAAGCTCCCCACCAGCCTCTTCCTTGTGTTGAAATATCTATACATACACCATTATAAGATGATCTTTAGACCATCCTCTAACTGGATTAGCTGCCCAAGGACAGCAGAGGGACTCCAGCTGCACCTTAGAATAAGGCTAAGCGTTGATGTTCTAACAGTTCGCATGAAGCTTCAGCGTGAGGCCAGCGTGACCTTGCCGCTGAAGGTTACCAGGCCCTGTGAGTCCCCTTCCTCCTCACTCCCAGGCATGGGGAAAACAAATCTCTCTCTCCTTGTCATAGACCAGGACCTGAGCTCAAGACACTCCACATCCATATTCACATCCCACATATCTCCACCCCTACCCAGCCCCCTCTGTCGAGGCTGGACTGCACTGGACTGCATCCCTCCTTGGTCAGAAGAGCCGTGCCCTGGGTCTGTGCTAATCAGCTTTCTGCCTCTGGGACAAAACATTGGCGAGAGTCAGCTTGTAAAAAAGAAAAGGTTTATTTTGTCTGAGTTTTGGAAGTTTGGATCTGCAATCCGTTGGCCCAATTACTTTATTAGAAGAAGCTATATCCAGGAAGGAGAGAAAGAGACAGACAGAGACAGAGACAAGAGACAGAGAGAAATGTGTGTCAGAGTCACAGCATCTCTTCCAACTCATGCTCTCTAACTCCCTCCATCTGGCTTCTGCTGCTTACATCTTTCACCACCTCACGGGGTCTAAACACTGGAATCAGAAAGGTCAAGCTTTGCTTTGCTTTACTTCTCAAACTTGTGAATTTTTAAATATGTTGAGCACTTTTTATTCCATTGAATTATTAGAGATCTGTCAGCTTTAGTGAGAGGCTGGGGGCGATACAAACTTTTGGCATGTACCAGGACATCTTGATCTTGGCGGCCTGGTTGTTTGGTATGATCACATTGACTCATTCATTCATCAAATATGTATTGTGCAAGACACTGTCATGGTGCTGCTTGGATTTCCTAAAGGCTGATCCACCAGAGCACCACGCGGGTGGCCAAAACTACCAGACATTTATTCTCCACAGTTCTGAAGTCTTCCAGTCCAAAATCAAGGTGTGAACAGGGTCCTGTCTCCCTGAGCGCTCCAAGGCAGGGTCCTTTCTGCTCTTTCTAACTTCTGATGGCTGCTGGAATCCCCAGCATCCCTTGGCCTACAAACACATCCCTCCCATGTCTGCCTGTGTCGGCACGTGGCGTTCGTGTAGCTGGGGCTCTCTATTTACTTCTCTTTTGAGGATACCAGTCATTGGATTAGGGCTTACCACACTCCAGTATGAGTTCATTATAACAATACACAACTGTAAAGACTCTTTTCCTCACAAGAGTGAGGCAGTGGTGCTGTGGCTCAAGTGGTAGAGTGCTCACCTTGAGCTGAAGAGCCCAGGGACAGCAAGCACCCAGGCCCACAGTTCAAGCCCCATGACAAAAACCTTGTTCCAGGTTGTTGAAGGTGGGGGAGGAAGAATCTGGGCTCAGGTTCAGATTTCTGGCTGCACACTTGCAGGAAGGAAGGTTGATTTCTGAGAGTTGCTGGGCGAGGGCTGCCACTCCTGTGACTTCCCGTGCACTCAGTCATGATCAAGCATTGAAGCCAGGCCTCCCAGACCTCCACTTTCTAACCTACTAGGCCTCCAGCTGCACATCCTGTCTGACCCCTGTCCATTTACTGTCCTAGCCAGGCCCAGGGCCCCAGGAACAAAATCCTTAAACCACAGACATTTGTTTTCCCCCAGTTTGGGAGGTGGAAGTCTGAGATCAGAGTGCACCATGTCATTATTTACTGGAGAGAGAGAGAGAGAGAGAGAGAGAGAGGAGAGAAACAGAGACAGAGACAGAGAGAGAAAAAGGGAGAGGGAGACAGGAGAGGTAGGAGGAGGGAGGGAAAGCCAGCACAAGTGTCAGCCTGAGCTCCCTTCTTATAAGATCTCTTCTCTAAAGCCATTAATCCCAGCAGCCCGGCTCCACCCTTCTGACCTCATCGAAACCAAAGCCCTTTCCAAAAGCCCCACCTCCTCCCGAGACCCTCGGAGTCAGAACCTCAACACACACATCTGAGAGGGATACAAACGTCCGGTTCCTAGAGAACCTCGCCCTCTCCCTTCGCTAGCTCCTGTTGCTCCTAGAACGCTCACTTTAATGCCACTGCTTCCAGAAAGCCTTCCTTGGTGGCCCCGAGGCTGAGCCTGGACAGCAGGATGCTGACCCTGTGTGGGGAGAGGGAGCGTTTGCTTCCTCTGCAGATGTCCTGGCCCTGTTTGGGAAGCAGTCCCCTAACCTTGCTGCTGTGTTCCCCCTTCCAGGGCCACCGGGACCCAAAGGTGACCAGGGTGATGAAGGGAAGGAAGGCAGGCCTGGCATTCCTGGACTACCTGGACTTCGAGGTAATGGTGGGGGGGGGAATCTCCTAGTTGGGATCTGCAAGTCTACCCCTGGCCTCTCCTTCCCCATTGGTATGGCTGTGGGCTCCCTGTAGAGTGCTCACCTTTGGTTTTCAGTGCTCTTTTCTGCCAAGAGCTCTGGAGGTCATGGGTTGGCAATGGGACAAAGATACGTTTTCCTAGAAAGTGCCAGAATCTGAAGAGATCCCCATCCAGGAGCCAGCTGGAGATGTTCTACCATCCAGAGCAGTATCTGAGGAAATCGCTTCCCAGCATTCAGTGCTTCCTGACTCATCCACAGGCTCCTGAAGCCCTGCTCTGTCTTACTCCTCGTTGAACCTGCCCTGGTCTAGGAATGGGCTGCACCGGTCTCACCCTCCTCTGCTGTATCGGGGAAGGGGGTGTACCCTGCCTTCTTCTTTGACTCCGTGTCACAGAAGATCCATGCAGTGACTTTTCCAAAGTCTTCATCGTGTCTGTCCATTCCCGAGCCTGCGCAAGGCACCGTACTCTCCCGTGAGGGTGAAGAGGCAAAACAGTGGTGACTGGGAGGAGGGGGGGGTCTGTTTATGTAAAGAGTTATTGCTGCTACAATCTCCAAAGATCCCGTGGAAAGCGGGTGAAAAATACAGCAGAGGGGCCCAGCCGCTGCCCTGAACGTGAACTAAGCAACTCAAGGGCAGTGATGGGAGGGAGGCACAAGAGGGAAAGAGGGAACAGCTGACGCGAAACGAAAGGAAAGAAATGTACGCCTCACCCGACTTGTAAGAAACAGTTTTATTGTTCAAGTTCATAAGCTTTGTAGATTAAGATAATGATGCTGATCACGGTGTTACAAGGGCTTGTGACTTTAGCAACGTGTTACTATGCCACAGTATGGTGAAATCGATGTAGTCACTTAATCTCCATAAAGAAATAATAAAAAAGATCTCCAAGGATCTTGCCAACGGAGGGGAAGAGGCAGACACTGGAGTGAAGAATCACAGCCACATTCCACTCCAGCCCCTGTCCCCACCCTGCCCAAGAGCTCTGAGACCCATGATGCTCAAGGGCTTCTTTTGGCCTAATGAATCTTAGCATGGGAGCTTTGGTCCTGCGTTAGGTTCCATGTTCTGTGGCTACAGGGTGGTGGGATCCTGGGAACAGATGCCTGGTGGCAGGCCACCATCCTCTCCCTACTTTTGACGTTAGCCTTAGAGGAGTACAGATTGAGAAACAGGTTTCTAGTGTCTTGGAAAATGAGGCCCAAAGAAGCCAACTAGCTCTCCAAGCAAGAAAGAACAATTAGTCAGTTGAAGACAGCTCTGCTTTGCAGCAATGACTATGGGCTTAGGTCAGGCCTCTGGGGGCCCTGGGCTCTGGCTTGGTGAAAGTGTGTGTTGATTCTGGCTTTCCATGGTGCAATCAAAGCAGGCCCTGTCCATGGGACCTGGTGGCCCGGAGCCCGGGGCCTGGTCAGGCGGCAGGCCATGCATCGCTGACCAGCCTTGCCGATTTCCTCATCCCTCTCAGCCTCCAGCGAGTGCCCTTTGCTATGCCTCCCATGTTTCTGGAAAGGAAGGGATCTTTTTGTTCTTTCTTTAAATAGAAGCAGTATTTCATCTTTCTCCTAGTCTCTAATGCTATTCCCTGCTCCTCCCAAGTATCACTAAAACCTTTGGTCCAGCCATGAACTTTCCGTTCAGGGAGAGTAAGACACAGATCCTGCCTTCCTCACTGTTCACTGTGTTCTCTTGGGCAAGTTATTTAACCTCTCTGGGTTTAATTACCTCGTGAGTAGTACAGGTGAAGGAATACCTCTAGGTTCTCTGTAAGGATGGGATGGGATTCTTTATGCCTAGCAGGTAGACTGGACTCCAAAAACTTCCAAATCTCCAGCATGCCCAAGGTAAGGAGACACCTGGATGGATCTCATGCCACCGCCATCTGTCACCACAGAACTGGGCCTAGCAGTGGGGACGGGCCTAAGCGGTAACAAGTACTGATCTATTGGATGCTGCTTTTGCTGCATCTTTAATGCACCTAAGAAGATTCTAGAAGCCACAGCCACTGAGGATGCACATTTGCGATCCATCATCAAAGCAGACAATGACCTGTAAGGGACTTTACAGTTCTGAGTCTGTGTCTTTTGTCTCTCCCCAGGTCTGCCGGGGGAAAAGGGCACCCCAGGACTGCCCGGTCCCAAGGGCGATGACGGGAAGCTGGGGGCCACAGGCCCAATGGGCATGCGTGGGTTCAAAGGTAACAGCAGTTCTCCGTGCACGCGGGAGCAGCATGCGGGCAGCCCAGCGGGGCCCAGGGGTGGTGGTGGCATCCTGCCTTGGCCACTGAGTCACTGAGTGGGCCTTCATGAATGATGACTCCGTGTGTGTGTGTGTGTGTGTGTGTGTGTGTGTGTGTGTGTGTGTGTGTGTGTGTGTGTGAATGGCCCTGCAACTCTAAAACCTTTGTGAGATGCCGAAGGGTGTGAATAGAAGCTGCAGCCCAGAGGTGTAACAGCGGGGGCTGGGAAGGGGTGTCTCATGAACAACACAGACCAGGGGACCCACCACGGACACCCTGGCCAGTACTGCCAGATTCCTCTCCTTCTGCGAGACTCTCTGTATTCCCCCTGCGTTAACAGCTCAAGTTCACGTCCCAGGTCACATCCCAGGTTTACAGAACAACAGTTCCTTCTGATTTGTTTGTCTTCCTATGGACAGTCCCGTGTCCATTTTTAGGGTAACCTGCTTCAGAGGTAGACCCACCCCCTTTTCATTGCCTTTCAAGACTGCCAGACCTCCTATCATCACTGCATAAGAGAAGACATGTCTAATGCTCTTTCCTGGACTTCCTACTCATTACTGGTTACCATGACAAGCTAGCCAGCTCCCACCCTGGGCCTGGGACCACTGGGAAGTCTTACTCTACTTTCTGGTTGGTGATGAATCAAGCTGGGGTTTTCCTTTCTTTTATAGTTCTCATGAGAAATTTTTAATTTTAAACATTGTAGAAGTAGAACATGCTTGTTTTCTTTTTTAACCAGATGATACAGGCATGTAAGAAGGAAGTCTTTTCTTCCTTGATCCCTTTAACTTTATGCCTTAGAATAACCACTGTAGACTCTTTGGAATGTATCCTGCCAGATATTTCTCTAAGCACATTCATATGCATATATACATAAATGTACACACACATGTGTGTGTGCTTTAGTTTGTGTTTAAAAAAAAAAAAAAAAAAAACCTTGGATCTCACTAGGTTTTCTCCAAAGTTTTCTGACTTGCTGTTTTCATCCGTAGCATGCCATGGGCCTTTAATTTCCAGATACTTTTCTAGAAATCCTTGGCATAGAATTCCCTGGCCGTTTTAATGCCCATTGAATGATGCCAGGACTTTACACTGCTTTGCGGGGTGAGATGCCAGCTGGGGAAACAGCTCTACTTCTATTAACCATATCCTGGGAAGAAAATTCCACAATTCCCTGGAAACTCATTCTCGTATTTTACAGTTTCCCCTGCCGGAAAATCTGCCTGACATATAACCCATCTCTCTCCCTCCATAACTGAAGCCCAGCCCCCTCCTTCCCCTGTGCCCATTAGAATAAACCTCGATGCAAATTTCTAAAGGCCTGTGTGCTTGATAGAAACTCCCTTGCTTTATCTTCTTCTGCTGAGTACCTCTCATCTTGGAGGCTGTGTGACGGATGCCGTTCTTCTGTGCTTTCACGAGGATGGAAAGAGACTTTCTCTGTGGAGCCTACCATCTTTCTTCAGGGGACCAGAGCAGGTGTCATAATTCACTAGCTCTTACCTGCCCTGCTGTGCCCGCTGATTACTGCTATCTTCTGCCTAGGAGTTTCCTAGTCTAGGGTTCCAAGGTACCATTTCCTGATTAGCATTTGCCTCTGTTTCTAATGCCAGTTTTCCTCCACTGATCCAGGTGACCGAGGCCCGAAAGGAGAGAAAGGAGAGCGAGGAGACAGAGCAAGAGATGCGGGTGAGGAAGTTCTACTGGGGTCCCTGGCTGCTGTGTGATTACGGGGGGTAGGGGCCGGGAAAGGGGTAGAACTTGAATCTATCCAACCTGAGGTTGGGATGTGGGTGTGGTGGCCATGTGCAGGGCTCAGGTGTCAAAGAGCCTCCTTGAGTCTCCTTCCCATTTTAGGGCTCACTGGCCCAGCAAGAGTTACTAAGAGACCCCCCCCCCCCAGGGGCACAGGCTGTGCTTCTAGAGATGGTACTACTATGGTCCTGTGGAAGGGTCTGGAAGCTCCCTCTCTACTGGCTATGTCTAATCTCTGGGCCTCTGTATCATTGCCTAGGGAAAAAAAGGCGGGAGGGGAATAGGGCGGTGGTGAGAAGTGAATGGGTTAGTCAATAGAAAATGCCTATTACCGTATCTAAGCCCTTGTTAGGACTCAGGGAAGGCTGGCTGCTCTTCCATGTCATGCAGTGGTTCAGGCATACTTCCTCAAATCATCCAGTGTGCTTGTGAAAACTCCCTGACCTCAAGAAAACACCTCCTTTCCCCAGCTGTTGCAAGGGGAGGGAGGGCAGAGGCCGACCCCAGTGCGTCCCTTTCCCTCTTTGGCTCCCACAAGGCTGGTGCCTCATTTGCGGCGGCCTAGTCGCCATGGGAAAGGACAGTCGTTCTTTAGAGAGGCTTCCCGTGAGGGTGTCAGCCAGATTACCCAGCCGTGCACTTTTAAGGTATATTTTCCCCAAAGGGCTTCTCGTAGATGTTGAGAGATTGTCAGGGAAAGAATGAATAGAGTCACCTGGCCATATTTCAAACAGAAAACAACCATCCACCCATTGTTCTGTTGGCTCTGGAGTCTGGCTGCTGGAGAGACCACAGGCCTCTGGGCTCTGGGCTGGGCGCTGCACCGCGGGCCTGGGGAGCATCACCCGCACCCAGGCTCTCCTGTGGACAGTCGGGACAGACGCCAGGGTGGAGGCATAGGCTGGACCCTGCCTGCCGCTGACCTGCCTGAAGGACAGGGCGCTGCTCGTGGGCTTTGGAGCTCTCACTGACTTCTCTGATGGTTTGTGTACTGTTTCTGATGCAATACCACCGGAGGAGCTGAGAAGGATTATGGCATTTAGCTTGGAGAAATAAACAAGTGATGAATTGGGCAGGAAGGGAGGAACGTGTGTGGAAAGATGACCTTTGAGAAAGGGAGAGAGAGAGAGATCACAGCGCTGCCCACATACCAGAGGGGTCTTGTCAGGAGTGCTCGCACACCATCCTTTCGGCTGACTTGAGAATGGAAACAGGTTCAGAGCCAGCGGGGTGACCACGCCGCAAAGGATGCTCTCTGGTCACGGAGGGAATTGGGGGCCCCGCCTGGGAGGTGGAGGCAGTGCCCGATGGTGTGCAGCTCCCCTGGGGAGGGGTGGGAGACTGGGGAAGGACGCCCATGCACTTGGCCTCCGAGCCTGCCAACTGCCCCGCCAGAAGCTGACATCAGCCTGGACGTCCGTCCCTGGGGTCTGAGGTTGCTTCCCTTTCTGAGGAGACTACACCCTGACCAGAGGCCAGAGCTCAGGCACAGAGCGGAAGCCCAGCGCTTCCATCAAGCCCTGAGCTCCTCCTCCCTCAACCTCAGAAATAGCCTCCCTGGACAAGGGGCCTTGCTGGACCACAGGCTGAGAGGGGAAGGGAGCGGGAGAGGCTGCTGGTTGTCAGGAGGTTTTCCACAGTGAGAGGAGGACCGCAGAGGCACACAGGGAACTGTAGAAACTCGAAACCAGAGCCATCATCTCTTTCCGCCAACGTCAGAGGCTCCGAGAGCACTGACTTCCCCAGGCGAGGGCTGGGCTGAGGACACAGCCGGCCTTGGACCGTGGAGCTGGGTTCTTTAAAGTCCCTAGCAAGTCCCCCTCACAGATAGCTCTAGACATGGATGGAAAGCCAGAGCTTAGGGACCACATCACAGCAGCCAGGCCCGAGGTCTGTTGCCTTCCCACGGCCTCTGCTTTCTGGGCTGCCTCTGGCCACACCAAAGCCAAGCAGCATTCAGGCTCCCGCTGTTTGCAAGGCCCTCTTCCTAGTCCCAGAGGTGTTAACTATCTCCCTGAGAAGCCAGCCTGCAGGAGAGGCTCATCTTTCAGAGAACTGTGGAAATTCTGACCCACACAGCGCCCACTGCTGGGGTTTTCTTAGTCATTCACAGAGCTCTGGGCGGCCCTACCAGAGAGCTACCCTCCCCCTGGTCCAGCAGGGGCAGGAGGCCCAGTAACCTGGCTGCTTGTCATCTGTTCACTGGGCTTTGCCTGAAGCTTATAACTTTCTCCAAACAGCTCTAGGGCCTACCTATAGTGCCAACCCCCCTGAAGTCCCATCAGGAGGGATGTTATGACATTGAAGGTATTGGTGACAAAAACCAGCTAACCACCTAGCTTTGCTTTGAGCTCAGTAATACAGAGAAAAACCTCTCCAGACTGTTTTTGTTGTTATTGGTGGTGATCATGAAGCTTGAACTCTGGACCTGAGCACAATCACTCAGCAATTCAGCTCAAGGCTAGTGCTCTACCCCTTGAGCCACAGCGCCACTTCTGGTTTTCTGGTGGTTTATTGGAGATAAGAGTCTCACGGACTTTCCAGCCCAGGCTGGTCTTGCACTGCAATCCTCAGATCTCAGCCTCCTGCGTAGCTAGGATTACAGGTGTGAACCACCGGCACCCTGAACGAAAAAATCTTAGCAGTGTTGACCCTTGTTTTGACCTGGAATTATACAATTTTAGGGTCTAGATGGGTTTCTGATTCAACCCTCTCCCTCTTCCAAACCCCACCTTGCCAGTTTATTGGACATAGAGATCCAGAGCTCACCACACTTAGATGGTGGCCAAACTGAGTCTAGAATCCAGATCTCGCGATGTCTGCTTAGTTGGGGGTCCCTGCCCCCACCAAGCCAATGATATCCATCATGCCATTAGATGCTTGGCTTTTGGAAATTTGGCCAGGGAAGGAAAAAGTTCTATAGAACACATCTCAAGAGAGAAAGACATTTGTTTTACCCTGGAATATAGTCCCCTTACAAGAAAAATAAATAATATTTTTGTAGAGAAGGGGGGTAGGTAAAGGAATCCGTTTTGTTTAAGTCCCAGAGCTTGAATTTAAAACAGGGTATAAAAGTTCAGATTGTTTTTTTTTTTTTCTAAAAAGTCTTTTCTCAATTTGGTTTCACATGGGAAGAAAACCATACAGCCTGATAAAGGGGTAAATTCTAAGCCAGTGTTTGTGGAGAACATTGGAAGCTGAGCGAATTTAAATGCTTTAAGGGTATTCTGGTATTTAGGGAAGTTTGGGGCCTGGATCCCTGGTCCTATAACAGGATCCTAGTTGTTCAAGTTCACGGAGATACTGGGGTCCAAGGCACTGCATAGCTGCAGTATTTTTTTCTCTCATGCATTTGTTCAGTTTTTGCATTATTTTATTCATCCATTTTCCATGTCTTTAGATGACTTAGTAATCCTCTAGAAGAGCCAAACATGGAAGTATATATGGGAATGGAAGGTATTTTTCCCCTAGTGCCAACACTGGGACTTTGAACTCAGGGCCTCAAACTCTCACTTGGCTTAATTTCACTCAAGGCTGGTGCTCTACTACTTGAACCACATATTTTTTGCTCACTAATTGGAGCTTAGAGACTCTATTTTATATGCCTGGGCTGTCTCAAATCTCAATCCTCAGATCTCTGCCTCCTGAGTAGCTAGGATGACAGGGAGAAGGTTTCTCAACTATTTCCTTGGCAAAGTTTATATCTACTAACTGGAAAATGTACAAGGACATGGGAAAATTGTTCTGAGGCAAAAATGGAAGCAGAATTGGAGACACCAGAAAGAAAAATGGAGAAACAGCCAATGAGGTCATCTTGTGTACAAGATGAAAGTAAGCAAGGCAGGCTCTGAGGGGAGCAAGGACTAGAACAAAGGCCAGGGAGGAGGAAGGATTCACTCAAAAGCAAAGAGATGTGTGGATGGGAAGGAAAGCATTTAAGGAAAAGTGTCGGCTTGTCATTTCTAAACAACCATTAGTTGGCTGTTAGCTAAAACACCAAGAACTCAAGTGTAGCCTGAAGAGAGACTTGTCAAGGATTACAAAGGATTATAGAAAGGGCTATGGTAGAGTTGGGAACAATATCAATGAAGGGTTTTATTTTTGTGGGTCGTGGGGCTTGAACTCAGGACCTGGGCGCTGTCCCTCAGCTCTTTTGCTCAAGGCTAGCACTCTACCACTTTGAGCCACAGTGCCGTCTCCAGTTTTCTGGTGGTTAATTGGAGATAAGGGTCTCATGGACTTTCCTGACCAGGCTGGCTTTGAACCACAGCCTCCAACTGGCAATGAAGTGTTTTTGACTCAAGACCTAAAGGGAAAGTTGGAGTCCAACAGATGCATGGGGGGGTGGGGGCGGTAAAGTATCCCAGGTACCATACATGGGACAGGAAGTGTTCTCTAATTATCCCAAATAGTTTGGCATAGCAAGAGTTTGGGATATAAAAAAAACTAGGCTCAAGTATCTGTAGAAATGGCCAGGGTTCAAGAGGCTAGCTTTGACCCTCTGGTACTAGAAAGCCATTGGCAGGTGTATTCAGAGAGGGGATACTAGAGGTGACCTGGAAGCTCAGCCATTCTGATGTCCTTCCATGTTCAACCCAGGCCTAGACATAGCAGGCAGGTCTTCTCCTTGGGGACGGTCCTCACTCCAACTTCATGCTGTTCCTCCACACCCACTCCTTCTCTGGTCTTGTTTCTCCTGGGCCCATTCATGTGTTTCTGACACTAAGTGTGCACTTTCTCACACCACCAATTCTCCAGTAATATTATGTCGTATCCAGCCTTCATTATCTGCCTGAAGATTACTCAGAGACCACCCCACCGCCCCCCCTCGCTGCACACACACATGCTCACACACACAATCAGTCTCACAGACTGATTGGCTGTTGCCACTTCAGATCCAGCATTAATCTGGTTCCTCAGGTCTGCTCACCAGCAAGCTTTCCCTGGGATCAGTGTCTTACAAATGACCCAACTCAGGAACAGCTAGGAGGAAGTGAAGCACAGGACCAGGCCTAGGGAAGGGCACCTAGCTTCCATGTTCCTTCTCCAGCCCAAGCCAGAACCTTCCTATCTGGCAGTGCAGAATCTCTGCCAACCCTGTCCAGTGGGATCTTATGGAAGCTTCCTTACATAAGCAGCAGCAGCGATTGTACACAGCCTCCAGTTCCTCTCCACTGGACCTCGGGAAGTAGCTGCAAGTTCCAGCCTTCATGGTTGTTTCCACTGGCCAACACTGCCCTCCCCCTCTGATAGGTAGGAGCTTTCCAAAATCTCTCATTACCATACACTCATACAGGGGTGATTGAAAGGGCTGATGATATATAACAAAGATACTGAGCACAGTTTCAGGAATCAAGGGCAAAAACCAAGCCTTGTAAGAGAAGGTGCCCTGGTCTCATTGTGTTGCTGGTCATGAGAGTTTGAGGCTTTCTGGCCAGGAGCGAGACATGAGGACCAAATGCAGTTCGATTTCTTATTCTGTCACATTGTTACAGTAGCAAACCTAAGTTCCAGGTCCCATACTGACCCACTGGCTGTGTGGCCCTGAGGCCAGTCTCTTGGTCTCCCTGGCTACAACTTCTTTTTTCCTCTCTTGTTCCATGCTGCTGTCTTTAAAGGCATTCCAGCTTACCAAGACTGTCTTAAACCTTCCAAGCTTAAACCCGGTGATCTTTTTTTTTCCCGAAAGTACCTAGTGGCCCCTTCCAGAGAGCTTCAGTTCGCGGTACACAGACAGCACTCAGTTGCGTCATCTATGTTAGCTTCTTCACTTGGCGTCTTTACACAGATTCAAGAGGGCCTGAAGCCTTGGAAGGCCTGATCCCTTTAAGAAGCTGGGTGAGGACTGGAGTCATGACTCACATGGGGGAGAGCTTGTCTAGAAAGTGTAAGGCCCTGAAGTCACTCCCCCGGTACCGTACACACATGCATACATGAGCAAATACGTAAGCAAGCCAAGTAGACAAATGAGGGTAGGGCTGCTTGAGAGGTAGCTCAGTTAGTTATGTTCAATTCCTCTCAAAGGAAGGGTATTTTCAGCATCACAGACCAGACAAAGAGAGACAGGAGTCTGGACCCAAGCCAGAAGTAAAGCCACTCTTCCTCAGAGAGCAGTGCTAAGAGGTCATCAAACAATGGATGATATTTGTGTTCTAAATACATGCTAAGTAAAAGCAGGAACCGAGGAGCAAAGCCTGAGAAGACTGGAGAGTTGG
This sequence comes from Dipodomys spectabilis, assembly GCF_019054845.1. NCBI lineage: Eukaryota > Metazoa > Chordata > Mammalia > Rodentia > Heteromyidae > Dipodomys > Dipodomys spectabilis. The sequence goes on from NW_024870906.1 coordinate 222,983, forward strand.
AGAACAAAATGAAGGAAGTGGTATTTGGAATGTAGGTGCAGGGTTAGCGGCCAGGGACGGGAGAGGGCTTGGGAAGGGTCTGCTGCTTAGACTGTACGCTGATGGAGCAACTCCATCCCGTTGGTGGGGCCAACCAATTTTGTGCAATCCCCATGGTGCGCGAGACCAGCCTGCTGCCACCTCATCCCGAGGGCTCTGCGCCCATCCTTCCGCAGCACTTACGCAGCTGTTTTGAAGATTTGCCCTGTTAGAAAACCGAGGTGAGGGCTGGGAAGGTGGCTCAGTGGTAGAGCACTTGCCTTGTATGCATGAGGCCCTGAGTTTGATTCCTCAGCACCACATAAGCAGGGGAAAAAAAGCCGGAAGTGGCGCTGTGGCTCAAGTGGTAGAGCGCTAGCCTTGAGCTGAAGAGCTGAGGGACAGCGCCCAGGCCCAGAGTTCAGACCCCACGACCGGACCAAAAAAAGAAAACCGAGGTGAGGGTGGGATTTTCCGCAAAAACAATGCCTTGAAAACCACCAAAGAATCGACGCGTGGGCCTTTGATGTGGCTTTTCAACAAAACAAGTTCCCAGTTGTGATGAAGTTGAACTGGACATTCAAGCTAGCGTGACTGAGCTGCTTGTGTAGAAAGCATTTCACATAGGCTTGGGACTCGATGGACGCTGCTGCGCTCTGTCCCAGTGTGAGCGCCGCAGGTTCACCCAGAGGTGGACTGGTGTTTAACTTCACAGCTGTGCGTGGAAAACACCTGGCCAGGGCCTTGGGGCCTGCTTCAGGTGGACTTAGAGCCCCTGGGCTGGACATGAGGGAGCTGCTCGGAGGCTGTAGATGGAAGAAAGAACTGAGAGGCGGGCAGAGCTGTGGCCTGCGGGGGAGGTCTTGTGGGTGTTGTGGCCAGGGGGCTACCCACGGCCCTGCGATTCAGGGTTGGCTCGTTTGCCACATAGCTGCCATCCCCACCGCCATCTCCCTCAGGGAGAGGCTGAGTCCCATACCACTAACGTTCCAGAACGACTCTGTATGTGGCTTCCGTCATTTACTGAGTTGGAAAGCTCAAGTTGGATCGGGGATGTTCCCACCTCTGAGGACTTACAATATGGGGATGGGGGAATCCAAGGCAGACTGGGGGAAGACCCGTCCAGGAGAGTCAGTGAGCCTAGACACGGAACCCAAACACGTAGCCATGGGTCCGTCAACGTCCCTGCCTCCTCCGCAGCTACGAGGCCCCAGACCTGCTTAATCAAGCCACCAGCACCACAGTCTCCTGGCCTCCCTATCTTTCTTGTCCTCAATGCCTGTTGACTAGCCGGCCTCTCTCTGCCTCTTGAAAGGAACAGGAGGAACGAAAGAAAAAGGGAGGGCTCACCTGTGCACTCACAACTCCTATGAATGCAGCTTCCAGCTTTTAATGACATCTGCCCGATGCCACAGTAAATGAGGTCTGGGGCTACGGATCCATTCCTCCATTAGGCACAGAACTGAGAGGCAGAGGAGGAGTGAAATTCAGTAGAAAACCAAGTTCACTGGAGGCCAAAGCAGAATAGACTCTCTACTGAGAGGGGCCCTGAAGTCCCCCGAGGAAGTGGCCTTTATGCCTCCTTCATTCTCCTGGTACACCACTGAGCAGTGATGGTCCAGGTGATGACTTAGCTCCTTCTTTGGTCTCTACCCCTGGGCATGAGCACAGCGGTAAGAACAAATGGTCATGTCCCATCATGCACCAGTGTGGAAGTTGATTGGTCACTCCTGCTTGCACACAAAGCATTACTTCATTACTGATACAGGGTTTTGAATGGAAACCAGAGCATTATTGGAACAAGAAAGGCATTCACGGGCCACAGGCTGTCTGCTGTGTGTAATGTCCACCATGTTCAACCACTATCTATCAAGCCGCTTTCTTTCCCTCAGTGGAATGAGCTCTCCACTCTGGGCTGGGCTGGAAAGCATTTCATTTATTCTTTGATCCAGACACATCTTTAGTGAGCAGCTACTAGGAACCAGGCAGCCAGGAATAACAACATCAGAGGGATAGAAACTCAGTTCCAAAGACTGTGCAGTAGAGCTGGGGAGATGAAGGTGGGAGCTGACACCCGCAGCGACACCTCAGATATTTCTGCTGCTCCTCTACCCAGCAAAGCCTCCAGCACCCATGTGTGACCACAGAGAGAGACACACTCAGAAGAGACACGGCTGTGGGCACTTTGTCGTGTGACCCGCCTCAACTTCCACACCTATAAAGTGGGACAGTAGCATCACCTTGGAGGAGGGCTGCGGGGCCAGCTGGAAGCTGTCTAATGAGAATACTTGGAGGGGATCCGAGGTCCCACAGGAAGTTCCGAGTGGATTTTACCCAGGGGAATGGGCCCAGCCCGAAGGTGCCCTCTGGGAAAGTGCCCAGAAATGCTGTCTTTTGCTTTGGGGATGGCTCTCGTGCTCTCGTATGGATCACATTTCCTGTTTTGAAGTGTCACCCAAGCTGGGGGGGAGGGGGAGGGGGGGCAGGGGGTGGGTGGGTGTAGCTCAGGTCCTGGTGCTACAGGCAGGCTGGGGGCATGGGGAGTTCTTTCTTTACAAGAGAAGGAAAGTTCAACTTCCTTAATGGGCAGATGTTCCACATTATCCCCGGGGGCCGGCTCTGCAGCTGCAGAAATGTACGGCCCGCTTCCCCAGCCCTGCGTGTTTATTTCTATTCTCCATAACCTTCTTTCTTCCTTCTTGTTTTGCTCTGGCCAGGGGGACTGGAAGACAGGAAAAACAAACATCAAGGGCTGCACTCTTCCAGGCGTGGCTTGGGTTTTCCTCCTTTTCTCTAGAAGCAATGTTCCCTGGTCCTGGGGCCGTCGGAGGCAGGTCCTGGTTTATTTAGTGACCTGTTCCATACTTAGAGCCCTCCAAAGTGGTATGAGTCCCATCCAGCCATGCATTCACCAAGACACTCATTCAATATGACCGTCGCCTAGCATGGGGGTGGGGATGATTGAGGCACAGAGAGGAAGAGCAGTGGACTAGCTCTCAGAGACAGGAAGCACGGGTTGGGAAAGCCTTTCCAGACCAGGTGACTCCTCGGTGCCTTGCAAGGCCCAGCAATGGGAGAGTCCGGTAGCTCCAGCTTGATCCCAGATCAGGCCCCTCAGCTAGTGCTGAGGCTCTGCAGAAAGACTCCTTGTGAATGGCTCAAAACGATGCTCAAATGTCCCTGTCTCCCCTGGCATGGCTGATTTTTCTATCTCCTGGTACTCCGTCAGGACTGAGAACCAGGCCTTTAAGTCTAAGATTTTTTTTTCTTTGGTTGGTGGTGGGGCCTGAACTCTGGGCCTGGGCGCTGTCCTTCAGCTCTTCAATTCAAGGCGAGCGCTCTACCACTTGAGCCACAGCAACACTTCCAGCTTTTTCTGCTTATGTGGTGCTGAGGAATCGAACCCAGGGCCTCATGCATGCAAGGCAAGCGCTCTACCACTGAGCCACCTTCCCAGCCCCAGTCTAAGACTCTTTTGCATCAGGAAGTATGAGGTCAGGAAGTACTGTGACCCCATGAGCTATTGGAAGGGACGAAGAGCGACTCACATTTGGTGAGGATTCCTATTAGACATGTGTTAGAGGTGTTCCTCCTGACAGCCAACCTTACAGTTAGGAAACCAGAGGCCTGCATGCTTCTCTGATGACCCCGTAGCGCTGTGTGACACGGGCAAATCATAAGGCTGTTCTGGGCCTATTACTTCCCTGTTCCCCCACTCAGGTTGGGTTTGAGGAAAGCTTGGAGCCAGACACAGACAAAGCCTGCTGGTAGCAGCTAGTTCCAAGGCTAGCCCAGGCCTGAGCTAACCACTTTGTGGTCCTTCTAGATTCACTGGGCTGTAGAGTAGTGAGGCCTCTGGCTTAGTTGCTCTGGGAGAAAGAGAGCTATTCCACCTTTCTCCCAGCATACAATAGTAGTCACAAAACCCAAAGCAGGGAGTATAAATAAGGTAAGGAATCATTGGATGAAGAAACACCAGGGCCATCCATAGATGCCAGCAGCCAGTAAACAGAACCAGATGCATTCTCACATCTTGGGATAGATTCCTAAGAGATTCTGTGAAATCTCTCCCATCCCCAGAGACAGGATGAACAGCTGTCCTATGTGGTACTGAGTGATCAGAGATCTCAAGGTCAAGGTCAGCACCCAAGCCTGCCTCCTACTCTGGTGCTCAGGGATTCCAAGCAGGGGAATCTGGGGTCAGAGCCAGCCTGCTTTGTCTGGGGCCCTGCTTTTCCTACCTAGATATGAACCAGAGCGAGCAAAGCAATATTTGCTTGGAGAGGAGCATCCTTACATATTAAGAGATTTATAAAGGTCTGCCCTGGGAGCCCGAGAGTGGCCTCAACCCTAGCATAGAATTCCTGGACCATTCCACAGCCGCCTTGCTTAACAAGTCACATCCAGCTCGCATTACTGTGTAGAAAGTTGCTGACAACAGGAGCCAGGCTTCTGCCGGAGGCTCCCCTAGTGTGCTAAGGAGCCAGGAACTTCGCCTGGGGAAGAGAGAGGAAGTGCAACTGCGGCTAATCCAATTGGAGGCATGAGCCCCTGGTAGCATGGCTCTTCTGAAAAGATAGGCTTTGGGGGCACCCAACTCTGCCAGGACTGCTGGCAGGCAAGCTGTTCTCAGCAGCAGGGAGATCTTCCAAGTTGACCCCCGCCCCCCCGTGCTGCCAGGCAGACTGCCTGCCAGCTGGAGTGGGAGCTCACGGGGAAGGCAGCCCACCATAGATGGGCAAGTCCTTGACATGTGCTGTCGTTCCTGCCAGCATCATTCTGTCCATGGGTCCAGAGATGGCACTGGCAGGCAGTGGCGTGGGATCCCAGCCCCGCTTCCCAGCCCAGAGGCAGAGCCTCCGTCCACTTGTCTGCTCTCTTCCCTGTAGGAAGTTCCTTGGTTCCCTTAGCCTCCATCTAAACCCCCAGAGCTGGCAGACACAAGTCACTCATCTACCCTTAGGTGGATATGTGGCACTCATAGGTGGTCTCTTCAGGTTTTCTTGGTAGCAAGGACAAGAGACTCAAATAATGGGTTCTGGGAAGACTTCGGGAGCCCAGGACCCATTATACAGTTGGGCCTTGCAGAGCCTGGAATGAGAAGGTCGTTGAAATCCAAAGCCACTCTGGGGGCTCCCATCCTCAGAGGTAAAGCTCATCGCTCTCGCGTCCCTCCTCCAGCATGGTCTGTTGATTCTGTGGGCCCCACTTGCAGCTGTCTTGCTCTTATTCTACTTAGTGCCTTCCATATTCCCCAGCTCACATTCTTGAGAGAGTCTGGGTGGTCACCAGAATTCTCATTACACGGACTTGGACGGAATTCCTAAGCCCAACCTATCCTTCGGGGCCTTTCACATCGCGAGGAAGAACCACAGGCTGTGGGTACGGCGCACTGCTGGACTGGCTGGTCAGATGCCACAACCTGACCCCACCTGAGGGCAAAGACAAAGCTGGCACTGGTTACAATGGAAGGACAGATTCACCCAGCAGTAACTATTCCTGTAGGAAGCCTATCTGGCATGAACCGAGCTCAACCTTGGTTTGTAGGGAGGTGAGGGAGAAGGAGGGGCCGTTGGGGCTGTGAGCAGGCTCAGTAGCATCAGAGAAGTAAATAGTACAAAAGGCAGGTGTGAGGCTCTGGGGGGAATTTGGTAATTGGATTTGGTAACTGGCTACTGCCATTCCAACTGAGAAATGGGGATCCTGTCTCCAGGTTTCTGGAGAAGCCTTGAGGTTTTCCAGGCGGGCGCTTCTAAAGGCTCTGAGGGGATCCCAGTGCATAGGGATGTTTCTGACCACTGTCAGCGTTCCAGTCTTTATCAGTCGAGGTTGAGGCCTAGTTGATTGAAGGCTGTAGGGAGCTGGCCAAGGGAAAACCCTTCCTTCCTTACTGATCATCTCAACCATGCAGACAGTAAGACAGGAAGGAGTGAGAAAGCCAGTGTCTTGTGTCTTTGAGACTAAAAGAACACTAACCATGTTCCTTGATCACGCCCAACCCTCCACGGACTTGGGGTTTACCTCAGTACCCATGTTGTCTTCCTCTGATCCTGAAGTGCTTAGTGGCATGGCCTTGGGTTTTCTTATGGCATTCTGTGTCTAAAGAAGAGACAGGATACTTTACCCCTCTATCTGCATAGCTGGTTCAGCAGGCCCTGTAGATTTGGAGGGAGGGTCAGGAGTCCTGGGGCATTCAGAAAGGCTTTCTGCTGCTTCCCATCCTCCAAGGCACACGACCTTCCAGCTGCCTTCCAGTTCCTCATCACCAACTGCACATTCAATGCTCCTGGCCAGCTGCAGGGAACGCTAAGCCGTGAGGGCTATGGACAGATAAGACACAACTCTCTTCCGAAGGGAAATAGGCCGTGTATATGTAACCCTTGTAGGCAGAGAGCTCTGGGAACTCAAGCCTTATATGGCCTCCTGGGTTCACACCAGGTTCCCCTGTATGGTGGTTTAGTGTAGAGAGCAGCCAGCACGGGAAGGAAGGGAACAGGTGGCCTCCTAGAACAGCTCCTGCTACTGGTTGTTGTTGTCTACCTCCTCCTCCTCTTCCTCCTGCTCCTCCTCTTCCCCTCCTCCTCCTCCTCTTCATTCTCCTGCTCTTCTTCTGCTTCCTCCTCTTCCTCCTCCTTCTTCTTCTCCTCCCCCGTCTTTCTCTCTCTCTTTGTCAGTTATGGGCCTTGAACTCAGGGCCTGGGTGCTGTCCCTGAGCCTCTTGGTGATCGAGGCTAGCTCTCTATCACTTGAGCCACAGCGCCACATCCAGTTCTGGGATGGTTAATTGGAGATGAGTCTTATGGGAAATTTTCTACCCTGGCTGGCTTCAAACCGCAATCCTCAGATCTCAGCCTCCTGAGTAGCTAGGATGACAGGCCTGAGCCACTGGTGCTCAGCATCTTCCTCTCTCTTAACCTCAGTTTCCTTATCTCTGCTTGGGGGCCTTTTCTGGGAGTTGTAAGTTCTCTGTCGGCTGTGACATGCTGTAGAGGGCATTCTCCACGTGAGGATGACCCCCAAGGACAAAGACAATGGTGCTGTATGCACAAGTCCTTGGTGTCTGGAACAATCAGGGAAGGCATCAGGGGCGGCATCCATCCATCCAGGTGGATAACTGAATGAGTAATTGAAAAACAAATGCACACGCATCAATAAAGACAGTGTAAAGAATTACCAGATCCATAGCGCCCCAGGTCAGTGCACAGAAGGCAGGTTCACTGGATTTCCTCAGGAGCTGAGGCTGGTCGATCCTCCCACCCGAGGCCCCGCCATGCTCCTCTTCCGGTCCAGGCTCAGCAAAGTCATGCTTCACGGAACACTGCCATCATGACCGTCCTTCCCGAAGACTCAGGATAAATCAATTATTTCTGCGAATTTGATGTGTTTCAGTTTCAAAGTTAAAGCACTTGCTTTTCATATAACTGCTCCCAAAGAAAGCCATTGTCACCAAGATTGTAAAGCAGATTAGTGGACTCTGTTCAGAGCTCAGGAAGAGCAGTGGCTCTAGAAGAGAAGAAGGTAGCGATGGAAAGTTAGGCCAAAGGCGGAAAGTCAAGTTCAGGCTCGTCACTCTGGGACCTGTGTAAAGCACCTTGCCTCTCCGGCTCTCTGCTCCCTCATATGCCACACAAAACTTTAGACTATGTCATCTCCAAGTCTCTGCCAGTTGGCAAATTCTGTGTTTCTCCATCAGTTGTGATGATTGGACAGCCTAGGGATTGTGTCACTGTTAACTAAAATAGCTCTGTGCACAAGTGATGGGACATCTGTATCCCACAACTAAGTTCACACAAGTCATTACCAGCAAGTTCCTGGGAGAATGCAAAGCTTCCTCGCCCAGTCCATGCCCAGATCCCGTGTGTCTCATTCCCACTTTCTTTACTGGGGAACTAGGTCAGGCTCTGGAAGACCTGGGCCGGCTGTAGGGGTGTGGACCAGGGCCAAAGCATCCATCCCAGCTGCATCCTGGGTAATGGGCAAGGCCAGTTAAATAGGCCAGGGAGAGGAAGTAGGCCCTGTGAGCTGTAGGGATGTGGACAAGGGTCATCCATCCATGCCAGTTGCACCCTGGGTAATGGGCCAGGTCAGTTCAGTAGGTCGGAGAGCCAGGTAGAAAGCAGAGATGAGAACCACTGATGCCCAGAAAACTTATGGCATGAAATGATTGGCTCTTTGGCTTGTAAGAGCTGGGTTCCACTCATCTGTTCCCTCCCCCTCCTCCTCCTCCTCCTCCTCCTCCTCCTCTTCCTCCTCCTCCATCATCAGTTGTGGTGCTTGAACTCAAGGCCTGGGCACTGTCTCCGAGCTCTTCTGCTCAAGCTAATGCTCTACACTTTGAGCCACAGCACCACTTCTTATTTTCTGGTAGTTAATTGGAGATAAGAGTCTCACGGGCTTTCCTGCCAGGGCTGGCTTTGAACCTCAATCCTCAGATCTCAGCTTCCTGAGTAGCTAGGATTATAAGCGTGAGCTACCAGCACCAGCCATTTTCTTCTTAAGCTCACAGAAAAAACCAACCACTGATGCTTCTGTGCTTAGCTTTGATTTGAGGATGTTGTCTTGGTTTTCACTGTATAAAAGTTACCCTTCCTCTCTCAACTGAAGGGTCCTGGGCAATCCTGAGGGAGCAGGGAAAAGAGGAACTGAGAACTGGCTCCCTAGATACCTCCATGTCTCTACTAGGGATGGGCATAGGTTGCTAGAAGAAGACCTGTGGGCTGGAGATTGGGATGAACCGCCCCTTGTCCTGTGACCTTAGCTTTTCTACTCTACTCTAGTGCTCTACCACTTGAGCCACATCTCTACTTTCAGCTTTTTGCTGGTTTATTGGAAATAAGAGTCTCACAGACTTTCCTGCTGGGCTGGCTTCAAACCTCAGCCCTTATCTTTCAGTCTCCAGAAATCTGGTCAGTAGCCCCCAACTGGCCTTTCCATTATCCCTGGGTTTTCAGCTAAGAGTTGGAAGGCTGCAGGTGGCCATTCCTGTGTTGATAGAGCTCGGTGGGACCAGCCCTGTGGTCAGTACTGTCCTCTCCACTGGCCAGCTGTGGTCACGTGGACAGGTGGTCTCTAGTCCAGGCCAGGGGAGCAGACCAAGAGGAAGAGTGTGACATTCTCTTCATTCAAGGTGATCTCCCCAAATCCACATCAGATCTCTACATGGGCGGTGGGGACATGGCTAGCCTAGGACCGTTTGGGAAGGACTTTCCAGGCCTCCAGTCAGCAGAGAGCAGCTATTAAGGACCGAGGCTGCAGTCTCCTGAGCATGGTTGCCTTGCTCATGGGACATCTGTGCCCTTTGCCCTTGGACTGGACCATCTCTTCTTGCTATGGGCCTAGGAGTACCTGTGCTTCATGTAATCCAGAACTGTGCCTTCCATTTTCCTGTCACCTCCCTAATTCCAGATTCCCCACCTGCCCTTCAGAGACCCTCTCCAGTTGGGCAGCTGAGGAAGGAGGTCCTTGGACTAGAAGGAGGTGGGGGACGAGGGAGCTGTCACAAGTCAGCCGGGGCCTCCTCAGACACCATGTCTGGAGCATGAAGTATAGGGTGTTTGCTTAGTGGAAAAATTTTGCCCGGGGGCAGAAATTCCTGGCAAAAAGCTGTGTTGAAACCTTCCACCCACAGAAACCCAGACCTGGAGCAATTCATGACGTCTGGCTCCGCCTAGAGAGCGCGAGTAGTTGTGTTGGGTGATTTGCCCCAAGTCTCCAAGTATGCTGCAGAGAGAGGAAGGGCTCAAACCCTTGAGCCTAGGAAAGGGACTACTGAATGCTAGCTCTGCAGGGGCGAAGCAGGCTGGGGACAGGGTTCGAGGAATAGCCCTTTAGACTGTCTTGAGCCCCTGAATTGGGACAGTCTATGTCACAAATTGGTTAAAAGTTAGCCTATGCTTTCCCAAGTGGGTAGCAATTTTGTTAAAAGGGATTTCATTAAAGGGGTTGGGGGGGGAACAAATGTAAGACACACAGTGATGGCTATATTCTAGAAGATTCTGTAAAGATGAAACATGCCATCTGGTTTGAATGAGTTCAAGGGAGGGTGATAAGGTTTCCAGAGTAAAAGTTGACCCCTTGGGGATGGCTGGCTAGCATGGAACAAGCTCCGATATTTGATGAGTGGTGTCACATCTCTTCCAACCCTGCCAAACCCCATCTCTAGTGGCCCCTTCCCCCCAGTACTCCTCCAGCTCTTTTTAGCCCCTGAAGTCAGTGTGCTAGCTTGGGGGAGGGGGGCACTGCTCGGGAGCTAGGACTTTGCCTGGTGCAGGAGGATTATTTGGGTCACAGGCCAGAGACATCCTTGCCAGCGATGCTGAGTCCCATAATTATGGTTACCACATGTTTCCAATTTTTTTTTTGGAAATTGTCTTGTTTCCAAATATTCTTCTGTTACTTCCATGTACATTGAAACCTCCTGGGAATTTCAGAATGTCAACATCCAAAGTGACATCGTCCGGACTTCCTCCGGCATCTATTGAATCATGACAGGCCACGTTCCTGTGGTCATTTGCAGAAGCCAATGGGTGATCAAAGGGACTGTGATGTCATCAAGAGGGTGCCAGGGCATGGTGACGTCCTGATGGTGGACTCTTCACTTGATCACCCACCCCACCCCACCCCCCTGCCGCCCCAAGTCTAGACTTGGGATTGTGTCCACTAGACAGGACCATATCAGGGTCTTTATTGACTAGTGAATTCGTCCACACCTGCACGACTTCATTTTTGGAGTGGGCATCTCAGGGTGCCAGGCACAGGATTGTGCATGTGGTCCTTGGATGTTCCTGGCATCGTGAGAGAATACAAGGCGATTACGATGCAAAGGAATAATTATGTCTAGAAGAGGGGTCCTGGCGAGGGTGTGGACCAGGGAAGGCTTTCTAACTTGAGTTTAAAAGGAGAAGAAAAGTAGGGACAGTGTACAGACAGGAGGTTTTCAGAGTGAAGGAATCCATAATCTTCCTCCCCTCCCCTCACACTCCATCCAGGTCCATCTTCAAAGATGACATCTCCCTCTCTCTCTCTCTCTCTCTCTCTTTCTCTCCCTCTTTCTCTCTCTCTCTCTCTTTGCTCCCTTCTTCAGTTCCCAGATGTGCACTTATCATTACATGTTTACTAGCTTTTTTGTTAGTTCCCCCCAATAAAGTGTGAGCCCCGTGATGGTGGAGCCTTTGTGGGATGGTTGTATCCACTGCTCTGATACACTGTCAGTCATTTAGTTATCTAGGTGAGTTGAGGAATGGAGAGACTTAGGCAGAGAGGCTAAGTCCAGGCTCACATTCAGCCTTTTCCAGTTCCCATGACCTACACCCTGAATGCCGCCCAACCTGCTCCAGAACCCCTAACATCCTCCTGTCATTCTCCGCACAGACCCTGCCCTGCGGCTCTGTTCTCGGCCTCCCCGTGCAAGGCGGCCAAGAACAGGAGCGACCTACCCTGAGCTCACGGCTGGGACCCCAGCCCTCTCTTCCCTCCTCCCTGGACAGGAAGAGAGTCAGAGTCAGAGAGCGAGAACGCCGGGGTGTCAGCCGGAGAGTGACAGTGCTGCCCCACAGGTGGCCTGGACGCCATGACCATCCGCCTGGTGAACGGCTCGGGCCCGCACGAGGGCCGCGTGGAGGTGTACCACGAGCGGCGCTGGGGCACCGTGTGTGACGACGGCTGGGACAAGAAGGACGGGGACGTGGTGTGCCGCATGCTGGGCTTCCGCAACGCAGAGGAGGTGCACCGCACGGCGCGCTTCGGGCAAGGTGAGGCTGCGGGGGGGGGGGGGGGGGGGGGGGGGGGGAGGGGTCTGTGGGTCCCCGGCCTGGCCTGGGGATTCTGCAGAGTGACCCCCAGCCTCTGCGCGGTGCCCGCTGTGCTGAACGCACCGGCATCCCTTAGGTGGTTCTGGCTTCGGACAGTCTTCCTTTCCTTGAATGTAAATCTCCTCCCCTGTCAACTTCCCCAACTCACCCTCGTTCCCAGCCCCCTATCACCCGCTGGACAGCTCTCCAGATCCCTGCAAATATGCTTTCTTCATGTTGCTGTTAGCAAACACTTACGCAGCTCTCAATGTGGGCCAGGCAGGCTCATTTAACCCGTACAGAACTAGGAAATACACATCATCCCCAGTGTCTCAATGAGAAGACAGAGGAACAGAGAAGTTGGGTGAACAGCAAACAAATGGCAAGGCCGAGAAAAAGCGGCTCAGATGTCCAGGCTTTTACCTGCTCTGCTGACCCCACCTGGGAGAGCTGGTTAGGAGGAGCCATGCCGATGAGCATTCAAGTGCGAGAGACCCTTCTCCAGCCAGTCTACTCTTCCACCCTGGTTATTTCTCTTAAGCTGGCAATCAAGTCCTCTCAAGGAGGGAGGATGCGTGCCACGCATCCTCTGTTCGCCCTCAGGTCAGCTCACAAGCTCAGAGATGATCAGCGTCTGGGTCTCCAGGGCACTTCCAAGCTTTCTGAGCCAAAGGATGAGGATAGAGGTGCTGGCCAGCTCCTCAGCCCTTTGGGGATACCCGATTATGTCTTGGAACTAGATAGTCCAGGCTGCTCATTGAATGACTCTTCCCAGTTTATTGGCCTTTTCATGGCTGGACATAGGCCAGAACTTCCTGGCTAAACACCAGCAAGAGCTTGGAGTTTCCAGATTCTATATGTGAGCATTTGGGCCTTGTAACCTGGGCCTGTTCCTTATTTGTTAGTCTCTTTTATTTGCCTCTTTATTTGCTTTGGGTGTGACTAATCCCACAGAGCTCCTGAGCCCCAGGCCTTTTCCTGGGTAATTTGCGAATTGATGTGTTTTCCAGGAGATGTTTAATCTGCGAGTTATTACTGTGCTTCAAAGGGCGTATTGTATGGGAGCCAGGGAGAGGCTAGAGTGAAGTCGGGTCCTGGATAATGGCGGCCAGGGGCCTCTCCTCCCTACTCTGCTCCAGCTTCCCCGCCCTGCCATCCTGTGACAGTATCTCCACAGACAAAACACATCTGAGCCACCATATTGGTGCCACAGACTCAATCAATACCTCTGGGGCTTAGATGTCCACTTGACATCTTTGAAAAGGGATTTTTTTACCTAGCAAGTCTAGAGAAAAGGAGTGACAGCATTTAAGGGTTGCAAAGTCCCAACAATTCCACCAGAAAAGAGGGAGACGGTGTTTAGCTGCTGGGAGACAAAGCTGGAGAGTTGGTGCTTGAAGGTAGGGAAACGTGGGTGGATTCGAAAGCACTCCCACACAGGAAGCATCAGCCTATTGACTTGCTAAGGCTCATACCCTCTTGGATGTTGGAACTCAGTTGATGACCTTCGAGTACATTGTGGTCCTAAGCTAAAAGCCTAACCAATGGAGGTGCTGGGGTGACCCACTGCTCCAGTTTGCCCAGAATTTACCAGGCTTTAGTACTGGAAGCCCCCCATTCTGAGCCACCCCTCTCAGATTGAAAACTGAAGTAGTCCCACTCACCTCCAGGGGGCGCTGGGACTGGGGAGTGACCACTCTGTGGACCGGGGCAAAGCTCCGCCTCTGTCTCTGTGCCTGAGCATCTCCAGTGGCAAGACCAGCCTGGGCGGGCAGATTCTGGCTCAGTGGGGCTTAGCAGGGTCCCTCACCTCTGCATTTCTAACAAGCACTGCGGACCCAGTGGCAAGGTTACAGCCTCCGTGGGCATCTTGGAGCTCAGTTGTTCTTCCAGAGGACTCCTGAACCCGCTCCAGGCAAAGGGGCCAAGCAGAGCCAGAGAGCCGCCAGTGCCCATCAGTGCCTAGTTCCTACACAGTCCACTCCCTCCTCTACTCCCCTAAGCCCTCCCCATTGGCTTGTGGGGGCTCAGCCAACTGCCTGTATGCCCTGGTGCTCCTCAGGGGACCAATTTATGCCATTCAGGGCTTAGCTTCCATCCTGGGAGGCCAATTAGAGCACCAGACCCTCCATGTGTGGCTCCCTCCAGACCGATGGTGGGTCTCCTTCAGAGCTGAGTGAGCAGGGCTGGCTGCAGGTGAAGCTACTGATTGGGGGACTAATTATGGCTTAGGGAGGTTCTTGCTGATCCTTGAATATCTATCATGTTCTAATGTTAAATTATGGGATGCCTTGTCACTTTAGAACCCTGTTCTGGGCTCATAGCACGGGACTACCTAGTTTAAAACCCATACAATTTGAAGGGAAGCCTGTGCTAACCAGCTGGGCTCTGGGACACTGGGGCAATCCAGGATGTGTCTGGCTAGGTCTTGATTCGGTCTTTATCAGCTTCCAGATACCATATCTCAAAGGGGTGACATTGATCAAAATGTATTGAACTCATAAACTGATATGCTGAATTGAAACCCCTTAGTACAACTACTAAAAGATATTTTTAGTGGAAAAAACTACCATACCTCAGGGCTGGGAAGCTGGCTCGTGGTAGAGTGCTTGCCTTGCATGCATGAGGCCCTGGGTTCGATTCCTCAGCACCACATAAGCAAACAGAAAAAAGCCGGAAGTGGCGCTATGGCTCAAGCGGTAGAGTGCTAGCCTTGAACTGAAGAGCTGAGGGACAACGCCCAGGCCCAGAGTTCAGGCCCCATGACTGGACCCCCCCCCCAAAAAAAAAAAAACTACCATACCTCAAAAACTAAGAAGGATCTCTCACAAAATGGGAGCCTGGGAGGCAGCAAGAGTCTGAAATCTGATTCCACCAGCTATATGCTGAGTGACCTTTCACCCCTTGCTCTCTGAGCCTCTGTTTTCCACCTATAAAATGGGTTCATTAGTTCCCACTGCAAAGCGCCATGGAGAGAATGTATAAGATGCCTGACGCAGAACGCCCTAACTATCATCGCAAGCAATTGTTACTATTATCCCGCTTGCAAGGAACTGGGCCTAGACGTGAGGATGGGTTCTTGTTGGGATGGGAAGGGCAGACGGAAGCCCCCACATGGCAGGTGACAGTGCCTGCTGGGCCAGTGGCTGAGGAGAGTCCCGGGAGGGTTCTCTCTTCCCTCACTTCCTGCATCCCTGCTGAGAGGTGCTGCTGACCTGTCTCCACAGGCACCGGAAGGATCTGGATGGATGACGTGGCCTGCAAGGGCACGGAGGACACCATCTTCCGCTGCAGCTTCTCCAAGTGGGGGGTGACAAACTGTGGACATGCCGAGGACGCTGGCGTGACGTGCAACAGACACTGAGATGAGCCCTGCCACGGGCCGTGGGTCAGGGGGACGGCTAGGGAGCAGCTGGCCGTGCCTCTGCGCTGCCCAGCACCTCCTGCCCCAGAGCCCTCTCCCAGGACGTGGGGGCCTCTCTCTCTCTCTCCCTCCTTCCAGCCCCTAGATCGCAAGTGCTCTGTGGGGTCCACTGCCTGCCCATCCCTGCCGCCAGGGCTCCCTGGCCAGCTGGGACACCAGCTGGCTCCGCTGTGAATCGCCATCCAGAGCTCTTCAGTGTCCACGTTGCCTTTGATCTTCTGGTTACAGATGGCCAGAAGACAGCGGAGGGAGAGGGAGCAGTGGGGATGGGAGGTGTTGTGATCATTTACTCCAGATGAATTCCCAAGCCTCAGTTAGGCCAAGAGTTTCAATACATGCCTCCTCAAGAAGAGAAGTCCTGAATGGCTCTGTTTCTCCTCTGTAACTCTGCCTCTTCAGGCTATGTTAGTTTGGGGCCGGGACAGAGAGGAGGAGCCAGAGGGGAGTGCGGAAATCCAGCTGGAGCTGGAGAAAGGGAGTGAAGCTAGCTTGATTGAATAACTACCATGTTGTGCTAAATAGTATCTTGGGTGCTACAACCCTTCGTCCACTTTGCTGTGTTGCTACGAGTCATGTCAGGCAGGCAGGGTGCGGCCCCGTCTCCACATAACACACACCTGGCCCGTTTGCCTGGCCTCCAAGTCAGAAGACAGAATGATTGACACTCAATTCCTACCGGAACCGTAGTTTGTCCTTGCCAGGCCTGAGCGACACCCTTGGGCAAGAGACACGGGCGATGAGAACGGTGCGTCCTCTAAACACTCACGCTCTATGTGAGTGCCAGACACAGGACTTCCAGGTCAAGTGTCCACATAGGAGGAGAGTGGATGGGGGGGGGGGGGTTCCGTGGAAGGCTAAGTTCAATGCTTGTTCATTGAGCCATAAAGGTTAGTGGCCTGTGTCTCAGAGTTGTGTTGGCAGGCAGAGATAGTGCACCTTCCAGGCCCCCTAAGGTGTGCCCCTGGGGTCTGGGAACACAAGTCCTAATGGATCCTAAAGGGGTAGAAGCCAGCCCAGGAGTCCTTGGGCCCCCTGAGGGGAGTGAAGGACCATGGGCCTCCATATGTTTCTGATCAGCACCCCTCCCCTCATTGTGGGGACAGAGAGATCATTTTCTGTTGTTTATACAAAAAGGAGGCTGAGCTGGGCCTCATGTGTTCTCACACTGGGGAGGTAATGGTAAGGGGGGGTCAGGGGGATCATAACTCACCGTCAGGCTTGGGGCAGGTGATCACTTGTCCTATTGGGGTCAGGTTACCTGTCCTGTCATCTTCTTGCCCAGGGACAGGGAGACCTGGACCCTCCAAGCGAAGTCCAGCAAAGGTTGTGGCTCACCACTAAGCCAATATCCTTTGTTGCCAAGATGCTTTTCACTCACCACTGTCCTAATGATCAGAGACTTTCCTTTTGACCGACTGCTGTGTCTACATAGCACGCATGTACTCAGGCGTCTTCCAGAGCCCCCTATGTATGCATTTATCAACATAGCACTCTTTAAAACATAGCTTAGCACACTGCAAGTTTGTGCTAAAGAAAACAAAACCACTAAAGGTGGAAAGTTATCAATGAACAGTCCCAGTTTCGGTACACAATCCAGTTACTCCAAGAACGAAGCCCATGCAGCTTCCTTACGTGGTGGAGTTTTCTCTTGGCACAACACATCTTGCTTTATGTCAGATAAAAAACAGTGTTGAAAAGTGTTTGAACCTTAAAGAATAAAAGTCGACTAGTTTACATATCTACCTAAGAGGACATGGAAATGACCATGAACCTGTATTTCAGGGACTAAAGGAAATTAGGCCTGGCCTAAAATACATCAGACCTTTTGTAAGAATGAATTTCAATAAAGCAAAACGCACGTCACTACCAAGTGCCCTACCATGTTGTTTCTCGCCTGGGAGGGCTGGGGGAACTGGATTTCCAGTGAAGGTTGGTAGCATGGGCTGCTTCAGAGAAGGCATCTTAGCCGGGCGTTGGTGTTCATGCCTGTCATCCTAGCTACTCAGGAAGCTGAGATCTGAGGATTGTGGTTCAAAGCCAGCCCAGACAGGAAAGCCCATGAAACTCTTATCTCCAATAAACCACTCAGAAAACTGGAAGTGGCGCTGTGGCTCAAGTGGTAGAGTGCTTGCCTTAAGCTGAAGAGCTAAGGGACAGCGCCCAGGCCCAGAGTTCAAGCCCCATGAGAGGGGGGGGGGGGGGGGTGGGGAGCATCTTAATATTCCCAGAGGACAGTCAGCAGTCTAGACCAAGGACATAATAGAACATGTCTCAGACTGTCTGCTGTTTCTATAACAGTGCCTCGAGCGAGGCATTTTGTTTGAAAAGCTGCTAGGTGGGCTCTTAGTTTGGGAAGCTGGGAGGTTGCAGATTAGACAGCCACGTCTGGCAAGGAACCCATGCTCCTTCCACTCGTGATTGAAAGCTGAAGGGCAACTGGGTACATGGAAAGGGGACAAAGCAGGAGGGGTAGACTCGCTTTCTAACACAAGACAACAAGACTACACAAGACAAGTAGTCACTAAACCAAGAACCCCTGGGAGACAGGCATGAATCCAGTCCTGAGGGCACTCCCCCAAGCACCCAAGGATGGCCTTGAGGGGTTAAGGTCCAGACATGGGAATGGGTCACGCTCAAACCACCGTACGTACAACATGGCGTCTCAAGCCTCCTATGCTAACTACGCTCAAGGCCACATTGATGGGAGGAATGGGAGGAGTGTGTGTGAATTAATACAGACCAGAAGACCTGTCTCATTCCTCCATCCAGAGGGAGGACTTGTTTTGTGGGGTTTGGGGGGGGGGGGGGATGCGGGGAGGAACAGCACTGGGTTTTGAACTCAAGGCCCTCTGCTTTCTAGACAAGTGCTCTACCACTGAGCCACGCCCCCACCCCCTCCTCTCCAGTGCTCTTACCAGGGCTGAGCTTTTCTCGCGTGCTAGGCAGGTGCTCTGCTACTTTCTGCCCCTCAAGCGCTCTTCTGTGTGCGAGGGACCTTCAGTGAGTCCGGCAGCGTGAATCGTGGGGTGATGGTTCTTGATGTCAGCCCCACAGAGTTCACACATGTATATTGCACCAAAGCCGCAACGGAATACCTATGTACTTTTCTGGAACTTTCTCTCCGGGGACTGAGAAATTCTACCAATGGTGATTACCTCACCTTCCCCCTGCCCCACTCCGTCTCCAGTCTTTACCTCTTTACCTCGTGGAGACTGCTGGACTCCAGCACTTTCCTAAGCCATGGTACTGCCCTGACCCTCTTCTTCCCAGGGGTCTCAGTCTTCATATAATATGTTGCCCAATGTCAGAAATGATAGGTTCCGAGTCTGGTGTGTATTTTGCAACTTTCCAGTTCTGTTAGAGGAAGGGCGATTCTGGTAAGTTCTATCCCACGGCTGATGTGCTCATCTACTCTGTGACTCTTTTTCAGGTCCAGGGGAGTTGTATGGGAACGGCCTGTGTTGTTCAAACACAGCGTGAGGCTTTGGCGGAGATTTGTTCTAGAAAGAGTCTCCAGCGTGGGAGACTCCGAGGCGGTGAGCACGCAGCAGCTTCCCCTCGGGCCCCCCCCAGCTCCACGCGAGGGGCGGCTCCAGGCGCCCACGGGCCCTCTCAGCGCTGGTAGTCAGACTGGGGGCTGACAATACCGAAATGATTCCAGAGAAACACAAACAGGCTTAAGATAGACAAGTGTCCAAAATAGAAGCGAAAGCCTGTTCAGTAGCTACTCCTGTCACAGTCCCCACAACTGTTAACACTTTCCTGTCCCCTGCCTCCCAGTGCATGCCTTGTTCCCATCATGGGGGTGCTCTTGCTTTCCAGCCCATGTTCTCTGAAAATAGAAGACAAGCAGAACGGAATCAAGAAAAATATCGGGCGGGGGGAGGGGGGACGGGAGGAAAAATGGAGAGAGTGAGGGCAGGGGTGTCACTGTGCAAAAAGAAATGTGCTCCTTACCTGACTTATGAAGCTGTGCCATCTACACATGACCTTTATAATAGCTATAAAAGGATTTTTTTTGGGGGGTCCGGTTGTGGGGCCTGAACTCTGGGTCTGAGCACTGTCCCTCAGCTCTTCAGCTCAAGGCTAGCATTCTACCACTTAAGCCACAGCGCCACTTCCGGCTTTTTACTTATGTGGTGCTGAGGAATCGAACCCAGGGCCTCAGGCATGCAAGGCAAGAGCTCTGCCACTGAGCCACTTTCCCAGCCCTATAGAAGGATTTTTAAAAATTAAAAAAAAAGAGAAATATCAGGGCCCCGCACAGGTGGCTCACTCCCGTAATCCTAACTGTTCAAGAGATTGAGATGTGAGGATCGTGGTTTGAAGCCAGCCCAGGCAGGAAAGTCCATGAGACTCTTTTCTTCAAATAGTCACCAAAAAGCCAGAAATGGAGCTATGGCTCAAGTGGTAGAGTGCTAGCTTTGAGCAAAAATGCTCAAGGATAGTGCCCAGGCCTTGAGTTCAAACCCTAGTGCCATCAACCAAAAACAACAACAACCTGGAATCATACCATAACACTTAAGGAAATAAAGTGTGTAGCTGACAATCTTCCCACAGAGAAAACATTGTACTGCATGATTTAAAGGTAAAACGTCAGGACAAACATTCCAAGAGCAGAGCATCTGAATCTTATAGCTAGATTGTTCTAGAGAATGGGGAAAGGAATACACTCCACCCAAATTCATGCAGAAAGTTTGAATTGCTTCCATTACAAAATGAAACAAACATATGAGAACAGAAACTTTATAGGTCAATCTCACCCACAAACATAAATGCAAAAACCATCAACAACATATTGGCACGCTGAATCCAGTAAAAGCAGGAACAGCACTGGACATTATTGTGCCAAGTTGTATTTCACTTAGAAATGCAAACTTGGTTTCACATTGGAGAATCTGTTCATATAATTTATTATATCAACAAATTAACGGAGAAAAAGTTAACAACTCAATAGATAAAGTCAATGCTCATTAATTAATTAATTTTTTTTTTTTTTTTGTCGGTCATGGGGCTTGAACTCTGGGCCTGGGCGCTGTCCCTCAGCTCTTCAGCTCAAGGCGAGCGCTCTACCACTTGAGCTACAGCGCCACTTCCGGTTTTCTGGTGGTTTTATTGGAGATAGGAGTCTCACGGTCTCTCCTGCCCGGGCTGGCTTTGAACCTCGATCCTCAGATCTCAGCCTCCTGAGTAGCTAGGATTACAGGCGTGAGCCACCAGCGCCCGGCTAATGCTCATTAATTTAAAAAACAACAACTTTGTGTACTGAGGATAGGTGGGGACTTATCACAGAAGTAGATGGCAGCAACTTTGTGACAAACGAACCTAAGTATAAATATTACTGATGCAAGTATTATAATAAGATTAAATGCCAGCTATCTCTGTGACTTTTCAGCAATGTGTCAGAAATGCACTCTAAGAAAAGAAAAAGAAAGTTGGGTATGGTGATACACACCTGAAATCCAACACTCAGAAGGGCAGACAGGAGGATATGAGTTTGAATCTAGATTGGACTACATTAGTAAGACCTTGTATCAAACAATAAGGAAAAATAAAATGACGATGAAATGAAAACAAATACAATAAAATCATTAATTTTAAAAAGAGGTAGGATAATCACAGATTGAGTCCTGGCAATGCAAGTTCCATCTGGAAAACACACTAAGAAAAGCAAGACTTGGGGGCCTGGTTCAAGCAGTACATTGCTTGCCTCACAATTTTGAAGCCCTGAGTTTAATCTCCAGTAATGTACGAAAGAAGGAAAGAAAGAAAGAAAGAAAGAAAGAAAGAAAGAAAGAAAGAAAGAAAGAAAGAAAGAAAGAAAGAAAGAAAGAAAGAAAGAAAGGAAGGAAGGAAGGAAGGAAGGAAGGAAGGAAGGAAGGAAGGAAGGGAAAAGGTTGAGATGACATGACACTGGTGCGTTTACAAAAGGCAATCTATTTATTTTTGCAGTAATTCTCATCTTCATTAGCAAAGACGTCACAATGTGCACTATCTTAAATTGTTTTATTATTGCCATTGTTATTTTTTTAGTCTGAGACCATCTGTTCTGGTTGTGAATAGTCTCTTATATTTTTATATGTTGAACACAGGCCCTGAAGAAGCTGTAGAAGCTATCTGTCTCAATTGAATGTGCAAAAAGAAAAGTTTGTGCCTCCAATCTCTCTTCAGAAAAAAAAAACTTCTCATCAGCGACTGTGCTCTATTGCTGGAAAAATATTACTAGATATTTTTTTTAAAGCTAAATCCGCAGATAAATCTCTTAATAATGGTTGACTGTATCTTGGCTTCAGTCATCCAGAACTTTTATTATAATTAGTGCAGGCCAGTTGGGAAACCAGAAAGATTGTAGAATGTTAAAGGGAAAATTCCTTTGACCAATTAAATGTAGTAGACAGTGTTGGCACAATGAAACAAGAGGAAAGAAAGCAGAACACACAGCTCCCAGGACCCGAGCAGCTTCTGAAAACTCAACCCCAATGTATCGGACATTTACAGAAAACAGAAGTGAGGGAGAGAGACAACTTAGTTGGTGATAGCTTCATTGCTCAATTGGTTACAGAGCATCCTGCAATTAACTGCAGCTCAGCTACTAGGATTAAGTTCTATATTGGTTTGGTTTTCAGGGCCCAGTCCTAATCAATGGCTCCTAGCTACAAAATTTTATTTGACAGAAATATGAGATTTAGACGACTTAGATTCAAGTCTCATCCAGCACTTTTTGGATGAGCCTCTGGGTTTGGGATCTTCATTATAAATGAGGGTATCAAGTTCAGTGCTAGTGGTTCATGTTTCTAATTCCTAGCTACTCAGGAGGCTGAGATCTGATCATCTCGGATTTGTAGCTAGTCCAGGCAGAAAAATTCAGTGAGACTTGTATCTCCAACTAATCACCAAAGAGCCAGAAGTAGAGCTGTGGCTCTAGCTTTGAGTACCAGCATTGAGAAAAAAGACAAGAGCCTATATTCAAGCCCCAGTACTCCCCCCAAAAAAGTAAGTAAGTAAGTAAATAAATAAATAAATAAGCATATCTTAGCTAGAAGTATGGCTCAGCAGTAGAGCGCCTGTCTAGCAAGTTCAAAACCCTGAGTTCAAACTCTAGTACTGCCTTTTATTACAAGTATTTCTCTTTTGTAGCAAATTAAATTATTTATTAAATAGTTAGCACATTGAATGGTAAGTTGGCAAGTCCTATACATGACTTTCATTGTATATTATGGTTTGCTTGTGAGTACATACTATGAAACATAGCCTTGAAAAATAGCTCATCTCAATGAAAGATCTGGGACGAAAACAGATTACCTCTATTTTCTTACTCCCTTGATCTATGCAGTTGAGAACTTACAAATATTCATTTATATAATGACAGTTATAGGGCCAATGCAGAGTAGAGTCCTTTCAGTAAAAAATGAAGTTTTTTTTTTTCAAAAGCAAAATTGAGAGTATTTTACAAAGCCTAAAGCATTCTATAAATAATGTGACTCATATATCGTAACTTGGAAGACTTGGGAGGAGAAGACATTATAACTTCAAGTTGTACATTATTGATAGTAAAATAGAACAGAAATTCCTTAATAAGTAAATACATTTGAAAGCCAAAATAAACTGTGTTTCATTAGATTCTATTGTTAGAGTGGTAACATGAAATAATTATTTACCCAAATTTGCAAAAAAAAAAAAAAAAAAAAAGAACAGAATTTTCTGGGCTCTTAAGTCATTCTGGGGCTGGGAAGGTGGCTCAGTGGTAGAGTGCTTGCCTTGCATGCCTGAGGCCCTGGATTCGATTCCCCAGCACCACATAAGCAAAAAGAAAAAGCCGGAAGTGGCGCTGTGGCTCAAGTGGTAGAGCGCCAGCCTTGAGCTGAAGAGCTGAGGGGCAGCGCCCAGGCCCAGAGTTCAGGCCCCACGACCAGATCCCCCCCTCCCCCCAAAAAAAGAAAGTCATTCCATGTGAGCTGTCTGCTTCCACTCTCACCTAGAAAGCCAGGCACTTGGGTATCTGTCCTGTAGATAGCTTCAGAGTGCCCTTTGGAGCCCTGTTCTCTGTTTACTGGATTCCTGGCCAAAGGAGGGAAGGAAATCTGAAAGGCAAAGGGGGCAGTCAACCGGACTGAAAAGCAAGCTTTTCAGCAAGCTCGTTGTTAGCCCTCTGGTGCCCCCTGCAGGCTAGTGAGAGAAAGAACCAAAGCTCCAGGAAAACCACACAAAATGTCTAGACCTGCCATCATTTTGGAAAAAGCTAACTGTAATATGCATGTGACTCAGCTGGGCACTTTGATCAAATGCAGATCTACATCCAGTAGATCTGGAATGGAGCATGGGATTATTTATTCACATATATCATAGTTATATTATGTAAGGCTGCTTGTCTCCCAACACTAGTGGAGTAGCAAAGCTCCAAGGGCCTTGCAGAACCTGGATCGCCAGGGGTGGAAGGGATTTGAGGCATCATCATGACCCACCTCCTTGTCTTACAAGAGGAGCCTGTGAATGAACACAGGGCAGGCAGGCACTCCAACAAGGAGAATGTAAGATGTTCCATTTCCTAAGCCCAGTTTTCTTGACTGTAATAGCTGCACACAGAAAAGCATTCACGGGTAGTGAAATGTATAACCCCAAAGAAACTTGAGGCATGGTTCAAATGGTAGAGCTGTATGAACAAGAAAGCCCAATGAGAGATGGAGGCCCTAAGTTCAAGTCCTGGTACTGGCACACACACACACACACACACACACACACACACACACACACACACACACACACAAATGCATTATGCCCTAGCTGGGCACCCATGGCTGACAACAGTAATCCTAGCTACTCAGGAGTCTGCGATCTGAGGATGGAGTTTTGCCCACAAATTGAGAAAACAATATGGCTTAGAACTTGAGCTCCTACAGCATCTTCAACAAAGATGGGTGCACTTTTTTTAGAAAAGTGACAAGTTGAAGGAGACTGGCTTTTGGGGACCCTACCATCAGAAAAGTGTGAGAAGGCAAATGGAAGAGAAATCAGTGGCTGTAGAGCCGACTAGTCAGTAAAGCTTGTTGCGTTGCTTCCCCTAATGTGGTCTCCAGCCGATGTTCAACTCAGTCCCTCCTGCTGCTTCTCAGTTGCTCCTTCTCAATTACTTTCAGCTCAAAATAATCCTATGGCAAAGTAGCATATTTAGGGCATTGCATTTTCTTTCTTGTGTATGTGCATATGTGTGTGTGTGTGTGCATGCATGTGTGTGTGCACACCACTTGGGCTTGAACTCAAGGCCTTGCACTCTTTTTTGTTAAAACAAAAAAATTGTTTTATTATTCCAAGAGATCAACTTTAATAAGGTCCTTATATACATATTTGCTAGTGATAATTATACAAACACACCAAAATCTCCTTTTATTACAACTCAAATTCTTGACAACCAGAATATAAGGAGTCTGGCATCTTTCCTGATTATTCCCCAATGCCCTTGCACTCTTGCTTGACTTTTTCTCTCAAGGCTGATGCTCTACCCCTTGAACCATACCTTCATTTCTGGCTTTTTGCTGGCTGATTGGACATAAGTCTCATGGATTTTTCCAGATGGAGCTGGCTTCAAACTCTCATCTAGATTTCTTGGAGGAGAGAAAAGAAGGGTGTCAAGGTTAGAGATAACAGTAAATCCTCCTTGCCATTGCCTCTGGCTGAAAAAAAAAAGTCAAATCCCAAAACAGACGGCTCTAACCTGTCACCCACTGCATTGAACTTGACCCTGACCCCTTCTCAGACTTCTCCATTCCTCATTGCTCCCAGTAACTGAGCCTTAGGGGAAACAGAACTATTGATGTTTTTAACCCAAGGACATTTAGAGACAAATTCAGTGAACCCTCAACAACATTAGGTATAATTGGTCCAAACTTGGAATGAATTACCTTCAAAACAAACCCAAAAAACCCAAAACATGGCTGATGCAGTGCTTTATAATCCAACGACTTGGAATGGATTACCTCAAACCGCAACTAATTGGCAGAGTATGGGAAATGAGCACTGACTCATGGAATTCATTAACATTGCCATTTTAAAAAATGCTTAAGGTATATGAACTTAGAGATGCAGAAAACGGCACTTGTGTGTATAATCTGGCGTGGAGTTGTGGAAAATTCCCTAAACTCGGAAGCAGAAGATAAGAACTTTATTCTGGCATCTGCCTCATACAGGATATGAGTCCTTGGGCAAGCTAGTCAGCCTATCTGGGATTCAAATTCCTACATCTGTCAGATGAAGGAATTTTAGATGATCGCTTGGTTTCCTTCCAGCTCCAGTAAGTACTTCGTTGCTTCAAAACCTGTGGAACCTGAAAGAAAATATAATACTGCCACAGAAGCACAAATGTACTATCAGAGACAACTGAAAGATGATTTGCTGGGTTCTGTGGATTAACTAAAAGTCCCCCAACTTTCTATCTGTGCCCTTTGATTTGAGTGATTCTCTACTGCAGTCCCTCAGCAATCATCTTGTTTCCAGAAGGAAAGCAAAAAGTCAGATAAGCAGCTTGTGTGGAAGGCACACTGGCCTTCAAACGGGCAATGTCTTCTTACTATCTTAAAGGAAACAGCCCAAAACTCAGGACATGGCCTTGTTCCCATTCTGTTCCAGTAATAAAGTGATAACATTTCTCTAGAATTCCTCCAGGGACAAAGACTCAGCTAATGGTCCACCAGGCCATCCCTGCCACTTGGGACTGTTGTAACCATGCATATCTTTCTCACTGCCTGTCCCCTAATTCTCCCTATTTAACCCAGAGCCCAAGTCCATACATCTGAAGAAGAACTGAAGTTTTGCATGCCCTTCACCAGATCTCTTGATTTGGCGTATGCAGGGTGTGTGATTGGACTGAACTTGGACTTGACTTTGCCCAGGTGGTCCATGAGAGAGCTGCAGAAACACTTGGTACCTGAGGTCTCAGGCACATTCAGCTGCATTTCTTCCTCAAGTAGCTCAGAGTTTGGCTCACAGCAGAACCTTTGTAAACAAGGTTGCATGTGAATCATGTGACTGGGGGAAGGAAGAAAATCAAGTCAGTTTGGAAATCTTCAAGTTTTGGCAAGACTTAAGAACCCAATTTCCTTGATTCTACTTTCAGTTGCAATTCTATCTGTTTCCTTTGTGAAGCCAAATCTCACATGAGATGATCCTCCGCCTCCATTTCCTCATTTTCATTTCTCCACTCAGTCTGTTTCCATCCATCTGCTTGTTCAGGGCCACTGAAATGGGCCACTGACCTAGTCCTGGGCTTGCCAGTGACTTTGGCCACCAACAACTATAGAGTCTTTTGAAGTCCATTGTATCTGATCTCTCTCAGGGACAGATAAAGGAACTTTCCCTAGGGCCCTGGGCAGGGTTAAGCACTGTTGAATGCTATTGAGAATGACAGTTTAGTCTTGAGCTGGCTTTCAGTCTCACAGGGAAAGCACTCTTTGATGTTTTTCTGTGAATGAATGAAGCAGCCAGGCTGATCACCAGGCCCTTCCCGGTGCCTGGCAGTCTTGAGCAGAGAAATGTTCAGAGAGAATTGCATTCCAGCTGCCAGGGACATTGTAATCACGGCTGCTGATTATAGGATTCCTGCTTCAAGAGGCCATGTTCCAGTCACAGCCACTGCAGTAGAAACTTTCACTGCAGGCAAGATAAGCCTCCAGGAACTTTAGATGACTTCAGAACTTTAGATGACCACTCCAGAGAGCCACACCTCTGCTACTCCAGCCCTTCCAGAGGCTGTCTTCAACCCACTCCAACGGGAGAGCACTGCTTTAGTGCTCAGTGAAAAGCCTGTGGTTGACAGATGGGAAGGTTAAATCTCTGCTTGGTTGGAATTGGTCTTGATAAAACTGGGAAGCTGTGCTGTGATTGGTGCAGTTACAATCACCATATTTGCATACTATGTGCACACCCTCTTTCCCACGCACCTCCAGTCTCCAGACCTTTTGTTTCCTTTAGAGCATCAAGGTCAGGGCCATCTGACCTCCAAGTCTTCCACGTGATCTTAGTCCTGCGGTACTGCTCACCCCTTGTTAACTACCATTGCTATACAAATGTCTATACAAATTCTTCCCTCTTAACGATTTCCATGATTTCCCCCAGTTTAGGGCAAGAAATTTGCTTTAAAAAAAAAAAGGCTTTTCTTGGCACCCAATGCAATTTGTGATCACGTTACCAGAGCTACTTTGATGGAACACTGGAAGACAAATTCCTGGAAAGAAATACCTTTACTCAAGGCCACACCTAAGGAAAACAGAGGAGACTTTTCCCTCTCAGATCTCTATGGCAGGAGTGTGAGGATAGGATCTCATCAGAGATGAGAAACCTTTGACCAGATACAAAGCCATGGGAGACAGAGGCAGAGAATTCCTGTGGCAGTACGTGAAGTACACCATCTAGAAGTGAGTCTACTTTCCTCTTCTCTGTATTTTTCTCCTTTGGGTAGTCAACCTGTGGAAGGGACTCTCTTCAGCAAAAAGGATTAGGGGGAGGGAGCAAGGAACAGTTTGGGATGGACCTCTATTATAATAAGAATAAAAATTACACTGCCAATGGCTTATGTCTATAATCCTACCTACTCAGGAGGCTGAGATCTGAAAATCATGGTTCAAAGCCAGCCCGTGCAGGAAAGTCCATGAGACTCTTACATCCAATTATGTTCCTTCCCCCTACCCCCTGAACACTGGAAGTGGTGATGTGGCTCAAAGTGATAGAGTGCTAGCCTTGGGGAAAAAGGCTCAGAGACTTGCCCATGTAATTGGAACCCCTCTGTATGGTATTTTCACAATTTAAAAAAAGCTCAGAGACAGCATCTAGACCCCTGGGGTTCAAGCCCCATGACTGACAATCAGTTTCTAATGTGGTTTCCAAATTGTGGTCTCCATATGAACAGTATCGGCCTTTTCCTGGGATCTTGTTTCAAGTGCATCTTTTCAGATCTCCACCCAGACTTCACGGATCAGAAACGAAACTCCAGGGCGGGGTCTCAACATGTGAGTCCATTAAGCTCTGTACATTGAGAATCCTATCCTGTGCTAGTTGACGGTTCCATTTCTATGGTAATGAACTACCACTAGAGTTGGCTTTAAACTCGCTACAAACAACAGAAGGCTTGCATTAGTGGCTTCCTTCCTTCTCCCTGTTTATCCCGTTTGGATCCTCAACCTGTGGAATATTGTCACCTGCTCTCAGTCCCCTGTGATTCGTCCCCTTGTATTTAACGGTCTCTGGAAATGCCTTGGCGCCAAGCCGCCAGTCCAGCCTTTTGCTAGTTACTCACAGTCTCACAGATTTTTCTGCCCTGGATGGCTTCAGACCTCAACCCTTCCTCTTGAGTAGCTAGGGTTACAGACTGACCAAGGTTCAGCACTCTGACCAAGGGTAAGTTTTGGTGCCAGTGGTTTGTCCTGACAAGAGGAATGCTCTCCTGGACTGTCCCTTTTCTTCTCTCTGGTAAACAAGATGGCCTATGCCTTAGCTTGCTGCTCCCCCAGACTGCCAGACTCCCCTTAATTGCTTACCACTGTCTGCACTGTTTTTTTTTTTGGGGGGGGGGCGCTGTAATCTCTTCATACTATTAGTTTGAATGAACTCAGTTCTTTCGGGAAAATTTTGGGGGTGTCTGTCCTTCCAGCCTTGTCTTCCCTTTAACAAAAATCTCCAAGCCTCTTTCTGGAGTTGGAGGAAGGAATCAGTCTGCTTCCCTATGAGTAGACTCTGGCCTTCTTGGCTTCTCTCCATCAAGGAGCCTCTGTTGTAGACACTGGTGGGGAGTGGGGGCCTGGGGAACATACAAGGATAAGGGGAGTCCCAGGGTTCTTTGTGATTTGCCTGGTGAAGAAGCCCCACACTATGAGTGAGGACTCGGTGGAAGAAGACTGTCCTGACCTAGAATTTGGACCCTGACAGTTAGAACTGTGGGGAGAGGGGTGGAAAATGATCCTCCAATGGAAGCCAGTGTTCTTGACTCCATCTGCCAGGAGTGGGGTGTCCATCCACCTAACTGTGTGCAGGGAAGGAGGGAGTCTTGGTTCTAATGCCACAGACTCATTATGTTTTAACCAAGTCTTACTAGAGTTCTTGAATCAATGTTCTTTTATTTACAATAGACCCTTAGGACAATTTCCATAGATTTTAAATTCTGGGGTTTCTCAAAGTTGTGTTTACCAGTTATACTTGCTTTGTTGGGGACTGTGGAGCAACTCTTGCCGTCATTCAGGAAGAAGAAAATCTAAAGGTTTGTTGTTTTAAGCTAATAAGATTGTGGTCACTTCTTATGTGGGACCGTAAACCATGTTCAGGGAACTGATGCACTACAAAAATTTCCTCTAAGAAACAGTGATGTAAACAAGGCACACACTGGATAAACTGAACTGGAAAACAATATTTAATGATCAATAGGAAGTACACTGTTTATGCCTGTTTCACCAGTGAAATATTTTTATATATAATTTCTTTTTTCTTTTTGTCGGTCGTGGGGCTTGAACTCTGGGCCTGGGCGCTGTCCCTCAGCTCTTCAGCTCAAGGCGAGCGCTCTACCACTTGAGCTACAGCGCCACTTCCCGTTTTCTGGTGGTTTATTGGAGATAGGAGTCTCACGGTCTCTCCTGCCCGGGCTGGCTTTGAACTGCGATCCTCAGATCTCAGCCTCCTGAGTAGCTAGGATTACAGGCGTGAGCCACCAGCACCCGGCTTCATATATAATTTCACAAGGAAGAGCACATGCATCTCCAAGGTTAATGTACCACCATCATCTCGTGGCAGCAGATGCTAATTACAGGAAAACACACTGGAAGATCAAACAAACCAGGTCAAATTAACCATATTGCACATTTTGGATGAAACCAAGACTTAATTCCTGGAATATATTTTTAAAAATCACCAGGTGCTGATGGCTCAAGCCTGTAATCATAGCAACTCAGGAGGCTGAGACCGACCTGAAGACTAAAGTTTGAAGCTAGTCCAGGTAGGAAAGTCTGTGAGACTCTTATCTCCAATGACCATCAAAAAGCCAGAAGTGAAGTTGTAGCTCAGGTGGTAGAGCACTAGCCTTAATTAAAAAAAAAAAAAAAAAGCTCAGCTGGGTGCCAGTGGCTCATGCCTGTCATCCTGGCTACTCAGGAGGCTGAGATCTGAGGATCAGGGTTCAAAGCCAGCCTGGGCAGGAAAGTCCATGAGACTCTTAGCTCTAATAAACCACTAGAAAACCAGAAGTAGCACTGTGGCTCAAGCAATAGAGCGCTTGCCTTGAACTGAAGAACTGAGAGACAGCACCCAATCCCAGAGTTCAAGCCCCATGACTGACAAAAAAAAAAAAAAAAAGTGAGGGAGGGGGGTAGAGGTGGGGGTGGGAGATGGGAAGGGGAAACAAAGGAGGAGGCAACAATGCTTGATAAGAAATGTACTCATTATCTTGCCCATGTAATTGTAACCCCCTATACGGTATTTTCACAATTAAAAAAAAAGTTCAGGGACAGCACCCAAGACCCTGAGTTCAAACCCCAGGACCCCCCCCCCCCCATGTGCACAAAATCAAAATACTAGGTCAATATTTATTTTGTTGTACTATTTAACAAACATTCCCTTGAATAGATATTCTAGAATATCTGCATTTTTATTTCTAAGTATGATGTTTTTCAAAGTAACTTGGAGAATGAGAGGAATGGAGTTATAAAGGGATGCAAACTGATATTTAACCACAAGTGGAGATTAGGCCTTCTTGAACTCATAATATATTTCATCGGTAAGTAGGATCTGCACAACAGTTTTCTGGAATTTTGTTACTTTGTGAATTGAGGAATGCCTGTGTTTGTTATTAGTATGCTAGAGGGTTGGATCCTGGGACACTTTCCTGTTAGCATAATTAATATATCTCTGAGAAATTCACTGTGCAGCTGCTCTGGGCTGCATCCAACTCAGGCTAATATCTCCATACTGCTTTCTACAACTAATAAAGTCTCCGGAGTCCTCTTACTATGATTAAATACCAGCAAAGGCCTTGCCAAAGCCACTTAGTGAAGAACTGGCACGGTAGGTTTCCAGAAACAGAGTGGCCACAGGCAGTCAGAGCAAAGCTCAGAGTCAAGTTCAGTGGAAAATATGTCACATTTGAAAAGAAACAACGAAAGGCCCAGCGCTCATTTCCAGCATCGCGGATGCTGTGGTCCAGGCGCTGCCCAGACAGTGCTTGTGCGGGTGGACAGAATGTTGCCTGTGTCTTCTTTCCATTTCTAGTTCCATGCTACTCCTCCAGAAAACCCGAAGAGTTTTTGTTTTTTTAATTTTCTCTTTTATTCCCCCCAGTTATTTGTCCTTGCCACAATTATTTGGACGATGAGGATTGCTGGGACACAACAAAAGATCTTCCAAAACAAATACAATCATGTCATTTCGTAAACGTTAGAATACAAAATGTTTAGAAATAAGTCATCCTTGTGGCGAGTCAAGATTAGATCCTCGTGAGCCCAAAGCAGATCCAGTCTGGTGGTATCTTGGGATTTGTACACCAGAATGGTCCTTTCCCAAGATTTGTAGCCCAGTTGGAGAAGGCACACACACTTCCTTGGAAGTGAGCATGCTCCAGGTTCACTCCGCTGTGTGGCCTTCATTGGGGCTACAGGTAACCAGTAAGCAGCAACTGGGAATGAGGGTTCTGGGTGTCATTTTGGAGACCAGTGAGTTTGTAGCAAGGCTAATAACTAAGAAAGGAATTGTGTTGGTCAGTTTTCCCCCCAGCTGGATACTTTATAAAGAAAAGAAGTTTTTAACTCAGTGCTTCGAGGCTCACAAGCGTGCACAGCATCTGCTCAGCTCCTGCGCGACAGCTGCCATCGCAGATCGTGGATGGGCTTCATCAAGAGTGGTGATTGGCACATACACAAGAACATTTGGAGAGGTCAGGACTCCCTTAAAAGATCCCATTCTCACAGGAAGTAAACCAGTCCAAAGAGGTCTGCATCAATCCTCTCTTTCTTTTTCTGTCAGTCATGGGGCTTGAACTCTGGGCCCAAGCGCTGTCCCTCAGCCCTTCAGCTCAAGGCGAGCATTCTACCACTTGAGCCACAGTGCCACTTCTGGCCTTTTTCTGCTTATGTGGTGCTGAGGAATCAAACTCAGGGCCCCATGCATGCAAAGCAAGCACTCTACCACGGAGCCATCTTCCCAGCCCTGGATCAATCCCTTCTGAGAATGGTATTCCAAGACCTAATTACTTTCGATTAGGCCCTGCCTCCTAAAGATTTCATGATCTCCACACTGCCATAGTATGGATTTAGTACATATGCCATTGGGGAACACACTCAAACCATCCAAACCATAGCAGAACTCTAACCCTGGCAGAGTCAGAAGCCCAGATGAGCCAGAAAGGAGATCACGGACTCGAGATCTGAAGCCTACAAGGCAAGGTGCGTGCTAGGGAACACACAAAGCAAAGGCAGACATAGAGGTGAAAAGAAACACCCCAGGGATGGAGGAGGACAGTGGGAGGCGGCGCTGGCCAGGATGCACTGTGCTCATAAACCGACATGTGTGTATAATTAAAGACCATGAAACCATGATAATAAAAAAAGAAGTACATCAAGGACCAATTTATCCCAGCATTCCCTGGGTTTGTCACCAGCAAGTCCGAGAGAGAAGAAGTTGATACTAAGACATACTAAGGTATAAAAGAGACTATCAGCTGGGCACTGATGGCTCACACCTGTCATCCTAGCTACTCAGGAGACAGATCTGAGGATCGTGGTTCAAAGCCAGCCCAGGCAGGAACATCTGTGAGACTTTTATCTCCAATTAACCACCAGAAAACTGGACGTGGCACTGTGTCTTAAATGGTACAGCATTTTTCCTTGAGCTGAAGAGCTAGAGACAGTGCCCAGGCCCAGAGTTCAAGCCCCGAGACTGACAGAGAGAGAGAGAGAGAGAGAGAGGAGAGAATCAAAGCTATATATAGTGCATTCAACAGTATCTTATTCCACTCTCTCTCACTCTAACACCACCTGAACGAAGCAATGTCCTCCCCTGTAGCATTAACCTATGGAATGGGCTAATAGGAGGAGGAGAAAAACCACCTCCTTTTAGAAAGTGAAAAGCTGGTGTGTAAACAAGGGCTGACTTGACAGACATGGAAAACTCCATGTGAAGCACAATGCAGGAAGGCCAAGCATTTCCCACAGAGCTTAGCACTCCTGTGGTACCTGCTTTTAGAAATAGGGGAGAAGGCTGGGCGCCGTTGGCTCACACCTGTCATCCTAGCTACTCAGGAGGCTGAGATCTGAGGACTGTGGTTCAAAGCCAACTGGGCAGGAAAGTCTGTGAAACTCTTATCTCCAATAAACCACCAGAAAACCAGAAGAGGCGCTGTAGCTCAAGTGCTAGTGTGCTAGCCTTGAGCTGAAGAGCTGAGGGACAGCGCCTGGGCCCAGAGTTCAAGCCCCACAACTGACCAAAAAAACAAACAAAAAACAGAAGAAAAGAAATAGGGGCAAAGGGTGTGGCTAGCACTACAGGGGACTGGTTGAAAATCCATGTACGAAACAGGCCTAGAAACATTTACTGTAGCTGAAGCAATGATTACCTTAACACTCAAGATTATGTTCGTTAAGGACCATTTCTCACTTCAAAAAGAATAGCATGAGAGATTTTTGGGAAAAAAATAAGACATTCCAAGTCTGAAGTGAGAAATGTACAAATAAGCTTAAAACATGTTGTCTTATGAATTAAAAAGGAAACTATCAAAATCTATTAAGCCTAGTGTAAACAAGCTCAGGAGCCAACTCAAAGCTGCTCCTACTGCCTAAAGATGCTGCAGAAGTTCTGCTCAGTGAGGACTGCATTCTCTTGGAATGCATGTATTTATTATGGTATTAAAAAATCCTGCTGGGCACTGGCAGCTTATGCCTACAATCACAGCTACTCAGGAGGCTGAGATCTGAGGATCCCAGTTGGAAGCCAGATCTGGTGGGAGAGTCCATAGGCCATAGGCCTCTCCAATTAACTACCAAAAAGCCAGAAGTGGAGGTGTGGTTCAAGTGGTTGAGCACAAAGCCAAGTGAGAACATGAGGCCCTGTTCAAGCCCAAGCGCAAGCACAAAAATAAACGAATAAACAAACACATAGTTTTTAAACATTACTACATATAAACGATCTCTTTGGAGGTTGACTAGGAATGAGTTCATTATCCTAAAAACTGGTAAAGGAATGGAACGAATGGAGTGTTTTGTTTTTTAAGTGTGTAATTGGGTCACAGAGTAGTTGTTGAAAGGAAAATGGTTGGCTACACAGATGTAACAAGACAAAAGACTATTTTTTTGTTCTTTTCTAAACAGCCTCGTCGTTCTCCTAACCAATTTGCAAGCATGCACACAGCCTGGAGGAGATTTACAATGCATCACAATAAACAGAGCTGACAGCCTTTAAAACAGGCACGCTCACACTCTACACCTGCGTGCTCACACGACGGGCCTCCGACGGATCCAAGTCAGAGTGGATATATTAAAAACAAATGCATAAAGCGATGATGCCTTTGGGCAGTCAGTCAGTCGAGGCTCAATCACAGCGGAACCCTGGTGTTCACAGGCGTTCACAGCCTGGAGGAAAGGACTCACCCGGACGGCAGATTCCCCCCGCCCACAGCGCGACCCGGACCGCCGCGGCCTTGCGTCCCTCGCGCCGCCCCGTAGTTCGCGGCGCGCGCCGATTCAAACCGCCGGGGCCGTTGGCGGCGAGTGCCGGCGCGGGTTTGGTCCGGGACGCGCGGGACGGAAACTTTGCGGACGTCCTCGGGCCGCCAGGTCCTCCTCCAGCGAGCCCCAGCGCTGGTGAGGGGCGCGGCGGGGCGGGGGTCTGTCCCGGGGTGCGGGGCTGGCGTCTGTCCCGGGGTGCGGGGCGGGGGTCTGTCCGGGGTGCGGGGCGGGGGTCTGTCCCGGGGTGCGGGGCTGGGGTCTGTCCCGGGGTGCGGGGCTGGGGTCTGTCCCGGGGTGCGGGGCGGGGGTCTGTGTCCGGGGTGCGGGGCTGGGGTCTGTCCCGGGGTGCGGGGCTGGGGTCTGTCCCGGGGTGCGGGGCTGGGGTCTGTCCCGGGGTGCGGGGCTGGGGTCTGTCCCGGGGTGCGGGGCGGGGGTCTGTGTCCGAGGTGCGGGGCGGGGGTCTGTGTCCGAGGTGCGGGGCGGGGGTCTGTGTCCGAGGTGCGGGGCGGGGGTCTGTCCCGGGGTGCGGGGCTGGGGTCTGTGTCCGGGGTGCGGGGCTGAGGTCTGTGTCCGAGGTGCGGGGCGGGGGTCTGTCCCGGGGTGCGGGGCGGGGGTCTGTGTCCGGGGTGCGGGGCTGGCGTCTGTGTCCGGGGTGCGGGGCTGAGGTCTGTCCCGGGGTGCGGGGCGGGGGTCTGTGTCCGGGGTGCGGGGCTGGCGTCTGTGTCCGGGGTGCGGGGCTGAGGTCTGTCCCGGGGTGCGGGGCTGGGGTCTGTGTCCGGGGTGCGGGGCTGGCGTCTGTCCCGGGGTGCGGGGCTGGGGTCTGTCCCGGGGTGCGGGGCGGGGGTCTGTCCCGGGGTGCGGGGCGGGGGTCTGTCCCGGGGTGCGGGGCGGGGGTCTGTGTCCGGGGTGCGGGGCTGAGGTCTGTGTCCGGGGTGCGGGGCTGGGGTCTGTCCGGGGTGCGGGGCGGGGGTCTGTCCCGGGGTGCGGGGCTGAGGTCTGTGTCTGGGGTGCGGGGCTGGCGTCTGTCCCGGGGTGCGGGGCTGAGGTCTGTGTCCGGGGTGCGGGGCTGGCGTCTGTGTCCGGGGTGCGGGGCTGAGGTCTGTCCCGGGGTGCGGGGCTGGCGTCTGTGTCCGGGGTGCGGGGCTGGGGTCTGTCCCGGGGTGCGGGGCTGGCGTCTGTGTCCGGGGTGCGGGGCTGGGGTCTGTCCGGGGTGCGGGGCTGGGGTCTGTGTCCGGGGTGCGGGGCTGGGGTCTGTCCGGGGTGCGGGGCTGGGGTCTGTGTCCGGGGTGCGGGGCGGGGGTCTGTCCCGGAGTGTGGGGCTGGGGTGGGTGTCCGGGGTGCGGGGCTGGGCCCGAGGGCGAGTCCCCATCGCGAGGCGGGAAGCACCGGCCTCCCCGGGAACCCCCTCCGCCAGGGTGGCTTCTGACTTCCGGCCGGGCCCGTCCCCGCCGGGGGAGCACCGCCAGCTCCGCGGGCCTCCTCCCGGGCGGCCTCCTCCCCGGCGGCCTCCTCCCCGGCTGGCTGGCCGGCCTCCTCCCCGGCGGCCTCCTCCCCAGACGGCCTCCTCCCGGGCGGCCTACTCCCGGCTCGGGGCAGGCGGGCTGGCGGGGGGCAGAGCAACCCGCGGGCTTCGGGGTTCTCGTAAACGAAGTATGGTTCCTAGAATTGCGGGATGAAGTGAGAGTTAGTAGTGTAAGGTTAGCCCAGAGTAAGCTGGCCTTCTTCACCCTGCAGCATAACTGTGCCAATGGAAGGAATCAGCAATTTCAAGACACCAAGCAAATTATCTGAAAGAAAGAAATCTGGTAAGATGGCGGATGGTTGTTGCTACTAGAAATGCTTAGCATTTTGTTTTGTAATTTTTTTAAACAAATGTTTCGTGTCTTTAGGCATACGTCACCTTCATAATGTTAACTTTAACCAATAGGACTAATTGACTAGGACATAGTTTGTTATCACGGGCTAATTTTACTGGCGTTCTTAGGATCTGGAGGTTCTGCCTGGTAAAAAAATCAATCTGGGGCTGGGAAGGTGGCTCAGTGGTAGAGCGCTTGCCTTGCATGCCAGAGGCCCTGGGTTCGATTCCTCAGCACCATATAAGCAAAAAGAAAAAAAAGCCGGAAGTGGCACTGTGGCTAAAGTGGTAGAGCGCTGCTAGCCTTGAGCTGAAGAGCTGAGGGACAGCGCCCAGGCCCAGAGTTCAGGCCCCACGACCGGACCCAAAAAAAAAAAATCAATCTCCCTTTAACCACTTAGGGATTGCTTTGATTTTACTCCTCCCTATATCCATTGCTCTGAGGTAAAGATGTTTTTTAAGTCAACTCAATGCACAAAAAGAAAACCTTTAGATATCCATGTATAGACAGTGAACCTTTACTCTTAACTTACATCAGATACAAAATGGCTGAAATTAGAAAATTTCCAGACATTATCATAGAAGAATCTTATATTTACTCCTTCTATTAGCTTGTGTGTATGTGTCTGTGTGCGTGTGCACGCATTGGTACTGGGGCTTTTGCCCTCAGAGCCTTGAGCTCTTGCTTAGCTTGCAGGTTTTTTTTGCTCATGGTTGGTGCTCTACTTCTGGCCTTTTTTCCCCCCCAGCTGGAGCTTGAACTCAAGGCTTTAATGCTGTCCCTGAGCTTCTCTTGCTCAAGGCTAGCACTTTACCACTTGAGCCACAGTGCCACTTCCAGCCTTTTCTGAATACTTTATTGGAGATAAAAGTCTCACAGACTTTCTTGCCCCAGCTGGCTTTGAACTGCCTTCAGAGCTCAGCCTCCTGAGTAGCTAGGATTACAGGCATGAGCCACCACCCCCTGGCTGTGTTTTGCTTTTTAACTGGAGATAAGAGTCTCATAGACTTTCCTACCCCAGCCATGGTCCTTAGCTTCTTGGCCTCCTGAGTAGCTGAGGTAGGTGGTTGACTACAGACAGGAGCCACCTGTGCTCAGCAACATTAAAAAAGACAAAAATTCTTTACAATGTTATATATTGGTAACATGTAGATGAAAACATTTAATTTTTTCCCCCTCAACCTATACTTTTTTCCTTACCACACTGTGTTCAGCATGTTTTTAAGTAGAAGTGTATGTGGACACACTGTACTTGCCTTGTACCCAGTACAGTGTATTACATGTGGGCTTTTCACAGATCTTTAACAGGTTGGACAATTTTCCTTTTGTCCCTTTTCTTGGGATGTTGAATTTTATGAAGTGTTTTTTCTTAATCTGTTGCCATAAAGTTTGTCTAATCTTATCACTTTTGCAAATTATGTTAATGAAAATTAACACAGTATCAAAAAAACCTTTCTTATGGGGCTGGGAAGGTGGCTCAGTGGTAGAGCGCTTGCCTTGCATGCCTGAGGCCCTGGGTTCGATTCCTCAGCACCACATAAGCAAAAAGAAAAAAGCTGGCAGTGGCGCTGTGACTCAAGTGGTAGAGCGCTAGCCTTGAGCTGAAGAGCTGAGGGACAGCGCCCAGGCCCAAAGTTCAGGCCCCACGACCGGACCCCCCCCAAAAAAAACAAAAACAAAAAAAAAACCTTTCTTATGGAACTTTAAAAAATGAAAAATATAGTGGTTAAGAATAACATCTCAGCTGGGGCGCTAGTGGCTCATGCCTGTAATCCTAGCTACTCAGGAGGCCAAGATTTGAGGATAGAGGTTCAAAGCCAGCCTGGGCAAGAAAGTCTATGAACCTCCTATCTCCAATAAACTACCAGAAAACCAGCAGTGGTGCTATGGTTCAAGTGATAGAGCACTAGCCTTATGCTGAAGAGCTCAGGGACAGCACCCAGGCCCAGAGTTCAAGCCCCACAACCGACAAAAAAAAAAAAAAAAAAAATTAAAATAACAGAATGGAAGAAAGGTTAATTGAACTTTAAGACATAGTGACAAAAATAATCAGAATGAACACAGAGGAAAGATAAGGGTGAAAAAAAAATCAGTGAATGATGAGACACTTGCAAAATAGTAGATGCAAATTCAACCAGATAACTTTATTAAGTGTAAATATGCTGATGAAGTCTTACCAATAAACTCTGCCCTGAGGAAGATGTTCTGTACAGAAATCACAGTACATGGGCTGGGAAGGCGGCTCAGTGGTAGAGTGCTTGCCTTGCATGCCTGAGGCCCTGGGATCGATTCCTCAGCACCACATAAGCAAAGAGAAAAAAAAAAGCCAGAAGTGGCGCTGTGGCTCAAGTGGTAGAGCGCTAGCCTTGAGCTGAAGACCTGAGGGATAGCGCCCAGGCCCAGAGTTCAGGCCCCACGACTGGACCCCCCCCCCCCCCCAAAAAAAAAGAAAACACAGTACATATGTAACTGAGCACTGGAAAATGGAGTTAGTACAAATGAGGAACTGAGTTTCTCATTTTATTTAATTTTGATTAATTCAAATCCAAACTTAAGTAATCATGGCTAATGGCAGTCTAATCACAGGAAGTCATCTGAGTGTATAAAAATGAAACAAAATGTATCTTCAATAGAACTTTAAGAGTGTTAGGATGGGGCTGGGAAGGTGGCTCAGTGGTAGAGTGCTTGCCTTGCATGCATAAGGCCCTGGGTTCGATTCCTTAGCATCACATAAGCAGAAAAAATCAGAAGTGGCTCTGTGGCTCAAATGGTAAAGTGCTAGCCTTGAGCTGAAGAGCTGAGGGACAGTCCCCAGGCCCAGTGTTCAGATCCCAGGACCGACCAAAAACAATGTTAGGATGCTTTTGTAGAGGTCTCTTTAACTAAAATTTCATTTTAAAATTTCTCTTTCTGATATTTAGTATCATGTTTAACTCCAAGTGTAAACATTCCTGCCTCTCCATTTATGAAAAAGCTTGGCTTCGGGACGGGAGTGAATGTTTACCTAATGAAAAGGTATGTTGGAGAGTTCACACAAACCATTTTCTTGTAACCCATACTTGTATTGCACTGGATAAAAGGAACTGGAAATTCAGATATCCAAATGTAAGATGTGTTCCTGATCCTACCACACTGACTGCCGGAGCTCTGCCCGCCTTGCTTTTCTTTCTTGGTTAAAAGGGAAGTGGCTGAAGAAAGGTTTTCTTTATAGCATTAATGTCTTATAAGGAAACCTTATAATGGCTTATAAAGTCTCACAAGGAAACCTCAGGGAGAAAGCCAATGGTATGGACAATGCATGTCCTATCTGGAGGGTTGTCTCCGTAGGATCTTCTGGTCTAACTAATCTGGGCTCTTATTTCTTATGGCATCGTGGTTAAAATGAGGAAATGGCTGGTCTTTAAGTGGAAAATTGTGTTTGAAGAAAGATGAAGTAATTGAACAAGTAGGGTGCTCCTAGCTAATAATAAAGACATCAACAGATGGGTTTTCTGGAATTTCTTTTAACATTACCTAGTTTCATGCTTGTTATATGTATGCCTTAATGTATTCTTAGAATCAGCCTGACTAGTTTAGCCTTTTTCTTAGGATATCTTTGCTTCATCTAGTTTGTGTTATTTCCACACAGACATGCTTTCTTTTTTGTTAAGCAGAGCTGGGGTTTGGACTTGGTCTCCCATTTGCTAGTCATGTACCCTACCACTTTGACAACTCCTCCCTGGTCTGGACTACATGGTCCTTTGTGATTCTCCACATAGTTGGGACAGAGGTATCTGTCACCACCCCTAGCCATTTTGCTTCTTTGTGGCCAGGATGATAGAATGTACCACCAAGGCCAACCATTGGTTGAGATGTAATCCCATAAACTTGGTGCCCTGGCTGGTCTTGAACCATGGCCTGGAAACTCCACTTTCCAAGTAGCTTGGATTACTGGCTTTATTAAATACTTATAAATACTAATTTTATTAAAAGTCTAGTTGAGAATATTCTCAATTAGGGTGAGAATGGGATTGAACCTAGGGCTATCACAGAGCTACACTCTAGCTCTTACACAAAGCTGTTCAACTAAGCCATATATAAGACGTTCTTATTGTCTATTTTTTAAAAATGTCATCTGTGTTCTGTTGTCTGTCTCTCCCATGCTTTTTGATCCTCATATGGTCTTTTCTTTGTCATCAGTGTTCTGAAGTTTCACAGTGATTTAAAAAACTACAATGTCGTGTGTCCTGTGTCCCATTCCCCCTCTCATCTCCCCCCCCCCCCCGCTTTTTTTTGGGGGGGGGGAAGGATCCGGTTATGGGCCTGAACTCTGGGCCTGGGCGCTGTCCCTCAGCTCTTCAGCTCAAGGCTGGCACTCACCACTTGAGCTATAGCACCACTTCTGGCTTTTTTTTTTTTTTTCCTGCTTATGTGGTGCTGAGGAATCGAACCCAGGGCCTCATGCATGCAAGGCAAGCACTCTACCACTGAGCCACCTTCCCAGCCCTCCTCCCCCGCCCCCCGCCCCCCACTTTTTAAAATCTGGAATCCTGTTTGAATGTTAACTTACTGGCTGATCTTTTATTTTTGTTCCATTATCCTACTTTTTATCTTTTTTTTTTTCATTCTGTTCTCTGCAAGGTTTTATCAACTTTATATTCTGAGGCTTCTTGGCTTTTTTTTTTCTATATTTTTAGTTGTCTTTTAAAACAATTGCACCCTAAGTATTTTGGGAGTACTAAGAACATTCTAAATCTTAAGGTTAAATTTTGTCTTGCTCTTCTGAAGTTCTTCCCCTATCTTTGGACTTTTATACTATATACTTGTCAGATAAACCTTTCCCTGAATTTTTTTTTCTTTACTGCCTTATGTAAGACTCTATTAAAATGGCCAAGTACAAAATTAAAATTTGACATTTTTCTCATTTATATATTCATTATTCTCCCCTTACGCCTGCCTTAGCATGTGTGAGAGGGAAAGATGGCTTTTGTGTTGAGGTGCAGTGCTGTTCTTCAGGTAATCATAGAGGGGCCACGTGGGTCTCATCTCTTCTCAAGTTAAATTTCATAAATTTCATTATTACTGCAGCATCCTATACATCATCTCTGATACATATAACTATTATAAGTAGTTTGCATCCTGACATGCTGAAGTAGGAAAGTTAAACATTGTCATTTTCAAATTTGGCTTTTTTTTCCATTTCCTGCAGTTGGACGGTCAGAGGCGCAGAGGCATTGAACCTTTGTGTTCCTCCCCTAGAGTACCCTTCTTTGGTCTCACTCTGTGAATACCTTAGAAACCACTATCACATTTGACATTTATAACGCTTATAACATCCCCTCTTCATGCTTCCTCCTCCTCCCAGTGTTTAATTGATCAGGCAGTCATCCTCTGGTTGAAATAGAACTTCAGATAGTCTAAAATACTGTTAAGAATAGTTAAACATTATAAAAAACTAGAAAGTTCTTGTTATCATTGAAAATGTATTATAGTTTTTATTCATTTTTATACTTTTAAGCTTATATATATGTGTGTATATACATACACATTTAGATCTCCAAGAGGCCTGTCTCATTCTCCCTGGGCTGTAAAAAAGATAAATCCTATATGTAATGATCATTATCGGACTATTTACCAGAAGAGACTAACTGATGAAGCAAAGATTTTAAAAAGTCTTCATCATCCAAATATCATAGGTAAGTTTTAATTCAATGGTATTTTGTTATTCTGGATATCTAGAAACATTGTATACCCTTTCTTAGCTGGTTTTACTAATCAAAATGAAGTAGATACATAGATTGTTGGGAAGCAAATTAATATGAGCTATCTAAAATAAAAATGTGCATGAAATGCAAACTCCATAGTCATACCTCATGAGGATAAATGTAGCCACTACAGTGCTACAGTGAATTGGTCTCTATTAAGTAGTAAATTAGATTCCTGGTTTTCATTTTACTTTTTTGGTACATGTAAGGCTGCTGAAATCACTCTATTTAGGGAAGCATAAAATAGTAAAAATGTTTTGGCTTGTGCTAACAAGCTAACACCAACATCTAAAATTACACGTACTTAGTTTTGTACATAATAGCTATTTCATGGTTAGTGTTGATCCATGTTTT
Organism: Dipodomys spectabilis; assembly: GCF_019054845.1. NCBI lineage: Eukaryota > Metazoa > Chordata > Mammalia > Rodentia > Heteromyidae > Dipodomys > Dipodomys spectabilis. The sequence continues at coordinate 265,850 of NW_024870906.1, forward strand.
CAGTCCCATTACTGTAAAAACCAATTACCATTGTTTACCCTTTTCTAGTAAAGAAATGTTAACATTTTCTTTAGGTTATCGTGCTTTTACTGAGGCCAGTGATGGTAGTCTCTGCCTTGCTATGGAGTATGGAGGAGAAAAGTCTCTAAATGACTTGATAGAAGAGCGAAATAAAGAAAGCCAAGATCCTTTTCCAGCAGCTATAATTTTAAAAGTTGCCTTGCATATGGCGAGAGGACTGAAGGTAACCACCCCCTTACATTTACTGTGAGCTGGGATGAACTCAGAGTCCTTGAACATCGAATTACACAGTGAATGGTTTTGCCTCTCAAGGAGAGAGTCTTCCATTTCTTTATTTCTATCAGCAGAGAATTATTTGAAACCCTCACATTGGCTTGAAATAAGCTAAGGTAGTTTTGTAGTAGAAATCACATTAGATGGATTCATATACTTAGTACACATTTAGTAGTTATTCCTGGAGGTATACCCTAACCTACTCATTAATAAAAGCCAATTTCTTAATAATTTCTTAATCTTGATGGTGTAAGTTTTGACATTATTAAGTATACATATATAGGTCCAGTGAAAAATGCTTTCTTAGCTTGCTGGCTGAGGCCCAGGCTGGCCTCAAAGTACTGTCTTTCTGATTTCTACCTCTCAGGTAGCTGGGATTACAGACGTGAGCCATCGTGCCTGGTTCAACATTTTGTTGTTTTTTTAATTTTGAAATTTAATAAAATTTTATTCATATTTTCATATGTGTTTAATTTGTTACAATTTTAGTATCTGCACCAGGAAAAGAAACTGCTTCATGGAGATATAAAGTCTTCAAATGTTGTAATTAAAGGTGATTTTGAAACAGTTAAAATCTGTGATGTAGGAGTCTCTCTACCACTGGATGAAAATATGACTGGTAAGTAGCAGTATTTAAATCTTTTCTTTTGTTGTTGATGGTGGTAGTGGTGGTAGTGTTTGTGGGACTTGAACTCTAATCCTGAGGGCTGTCCCTCAGCTCTTCAGCTCAAGTCTAACACTGTACCACTTGAGCTACATCTCTACTTCTGGTTTTCTGGTGGTTAATGACGATAAAAGTCTCATGGACTTTCCTGCCCAGGTTGGCTTTGAACTGTGATTCTCAGATCTCAGCCTCCTGAGTGGCTAGGATTATAGGTGGAAGCCACCAATGTCCTGCTAAAATTTTTATCTAATTACAAAATGCCTAATATTTACATATTTATTTTATGTCAGTCCTGGGGCTTGAACCTAGAGCCCAGGTGCTTTCCCTGAATTTCTTTTTGCTTCAGGCTAGGGCTCTATCATTTGAGCCACAGTTCCACTTCCACTTTGGGTCATATAATTAGAGGTAAATGTCTCATAGTTTTTCCCGCCCTGGCTAGCTTCGAACTGCTATCCTCAGATTTCAGCCTCCTGAATAGCTGTGAGCGACTGGCTCCCACCAACAATTACATTTTATTTTATTTATTTATTTTTGGGTCCGGTCATGGGGCCTGAACTCTGGGCTTGGGCGCCATCCCTCAACTCTTCAGCTCAAGGCTAGCGCTCTACCACTTGAGCCACAGCACCACTTCCGGCTTTTTTCTTTTAGCTTATGTGGTGCTGAGGAATCGAACCCAGGGCCTCATGCATGCAAGGCAAGCACTCTTACCACTGAGCCACCTTCTCAGCCCCAACAGTTACATTTTAACATACATAATAAAAACTCATGCTTCAACATTGAACTTGAAAAGCAGATAATAAATGTCCTTCCTTGTTGGGTCTTCCTCTGTCTGGACGGATGGGGTCTGAGGAGAGGTAAGTGCAAAGTGAAGTGCGGCCGCTCAAGGGTCGCCTTCCCCAGCCTCCCTTAGCCCAGGAGACAATCAGACGCAGCAGGGTGTCAAGTCAAGCAGGAACTCCTTTATTAACAGGGAGCATCCCCTTTTTAAAGCAAAAGACTGCCTGGGAGGGGAGGAAATGGAACCAACCAATCACTGAAAGGCCACACCTTATCATGCACTTAAGCTTCCATGAGTTGTTTACACACTGAACCTAAACAAATCCCGCTCTGCCCACTCAACTTCCTCTCAGGGCCATCTTTGCTACCTGTGTTCCTCACAGATTTCCCCACACTTCTTCTTCTATGTTGCCTCCAGTTAGCCTTCAGTCCCCTCCCTTTCACATATATGATATAGATTATCAGCTTCTTATTAGAGAATGTGTGCCTATAGAAATACACACTATTAAAATTCAAAGATATACATTGTTAAGTTTTATTTTCTTGGAGGGATAGGGTCTTAATATTCAGGTCTTAAATTCAAGATCCTGCTTCCAAGTGTTGGGATTGTAGCATGTTGCACCACATTTAACTCTTAACTCATAGAATTTGAAAGCTATAAAACATCTGAGATGGGCTGGGAATGTGGCTTAGTAGTAGAGTGCTTGCTTAGCATGCATGAAGCCCTGGGTTTGATTCCTCAATACCTCATGAACAAAAAGCTAGAAGTGACGCTGTGGCTCAAGTACTAGCCTTAAGCAAAACAAGTGTAGGGACAGTGCCCAGGCCCTGAGTTCCAGCCCAAGGACTGGCAAAAAAAATTAAAAATTTAAAATGTGAGAATGGAAAATAGGATTTTGATGAGATTTTTTAAAAGGGATGTAGTTTTAGTAACAGAAGATTTGGGAAATGGTAGAAGAAACTGGCATGGAACCAGGAAAGAGGAATGCTACAAAAAGCCATTTTGTGTTTGCCTGTTGGCACAGCCTAACTCATTCTTGTTTTGTTTTTTATTATTATAAATACTGACCATTCTCTTAATGTTCTTGATGAGGAATCAGCCATGAGAATGCTTTTCTTTTAAAATATTCTTTAGCCCAATAACTAGTGAATTTGTTTCTATTAATTTGTTAGAGGTAGTTCATGAATGCTGTTGAAAAATTCCGTTATCATTGGCAGAACTCCATAATATTTAAGAATAAATTCAATGAAAGTATATGGTCTCTACTTAAAAGAATCACGGAGATGTAATTACAGTGGAGAAAACTACCATGAGTGGTATATTGAAAGACTTGATACTGTTCCTGTTAGATCTTAGATTCATCTACAGACTTAATTCAATTCTTGCTGGGTTTTTCATTGAAATTAACAAGATGACTGGTAGTTGGAGGGAATGTCATTCCAAGGTAAACTCTTTAAGGGCCCACATCTGATTTGGCCCTCCTTCCATCTCCTGACTGATCAGTCATGGAGGCAGAGACAGCACAGGCCAGGCAATGGGCTCAAGCCCACAGCTTGCACATGTCCTTGAAGCCAGGCAACAAAATTTGGGCTCTTGAGTCTGTAATCTGGACCTTCAAGTCTATATACCTCTCATCTACCAAGAGAATTGCCAACTAGGCAGCTTTTAAAATGTTTTAGCCTGATGGAGAAACAATAATCCTTATTAGTGAATGTTTTCATGCTTAATGGATATACAATTGACTTGTGAATTCCTTATTCAAATTATTTGCCCATCGTTCTTTGGTTGCTTATCTTCATGATTTCTGGTGCCTTGCCTCAGGACTATTTTGCCTGTTGTTTTGTTTCAGTGACTGATCCTGAGGCCTGTTATATTGGTACTGAGCCATGGAAACCCAAGGAAGCTTTGGAGGAAAATGGCATTATTACTGACAAGGCAGACATATTTGCCTTTGGCCTAACACTTTGGGAAATGATGACTTTATCTATCCCACACATTAATCTGTCAGATGATGATGATGATGATGAAGGTACAAATTGAAAAGTTTTAAATTTTTTTCTTTCACTTTTTTGAAAAATAGCATCTCTCTTCCCTAATGCTAGTTTATGTATGCTATTATGTCATTCCAGTACAATTTAAAAGATTAATTTGTTTTATTTAGTAGCATAGTTTCTAAGATGCAGATTAATTAATACTGGTGACTAATTTGGTTAGGTTTAATAGCCTAGTCAAACATGTTGATACAGAATAGGGTGATATATTAAGATCTAGAGGAATGGTTTCCTTAAGAATCCTCCTTACAGCTGGGTGCCAGTGACTCATGCCTGTAATCCTAGGAGGCTGAGATCTGAGGATCGAGGTTCAAAGCCAGCCCAGGCAGGAAAGTTCTTGTGACTCTTATCTCCTATAAACCACTAGAAAACCAGAAGTAGTGCTATGGTTCAAGTGGTAGAGTGCTCACCTTGAGCTGAAGAGTGCAGGGACAGTGCCCAAGCCCAGAGTTCAAGCCCCATGACTGGCCCCCCCCCCCCCCCAAAAAAAAAGTCCTCCTTATCTGAGATTAGAAAGTTATCATAGATAGGGTTGGGGGTAAGAGTCCTATAAATCTAAAGACATTTTCTAATCTGCCTGGTAGTGAGATGAACAAAGAGATCATTTGTGGTGTTATCTGGAAAGCACACTGATAAATTCTTGTTTCTGGAGGGTGACCTATTAATTAAACTTATCTATGAACTTAACTGATAGTTTCTTGTTTTAATCTCTCTCCTTCATGAGCAGATAAAACTTTTGATGAAAGTGACTTTGATGATGAAGCATATTATGCTGCATTGGGAACCAGACCACCTATTAATATTGAAGAACTGGATGAGTCTTACCAGAAAGTAATTGAACTCTTCTCTGTGTGCACCAATGAAGATCCGGAAGATCGTCCTTCTGCTGCTCAGATTGTTGATGCTTTGGAGCTAGATGAGGAGTGACCATGTTCACACTCACCTCAGCATGAAGTATGGCTTGTGTTTATAACCGTTCTCTTCACTCAATGTTTAGTTGCCATGGTCTGTAGTCATTGTACTCTGGACGGCCTATTTTAGGGCCATATTCTTAGCATAAGCACTTGGTGTACTGGGGTTTTCTGGGTCTAACATTAATTTGAATCGAGTAACTGTTACATTTATTAAGAATCTCAGATATTCTCTTTTACTGGATCTGTAAAATTAGCACTTTATGTGGTACAAAGTAAGTGTACATATATTTAGCTGAACTTCCTTGGCTGTTGTGTTTATTAAATGGTCTCTGGGACCTGAGGAGGCATGATGCACTCTGTGGGTATCCTAGACTCTCCTTACAGTTTGTCCTGCTGCCTCAGCTCTCCCCAGACCTTTGGTGTTTAATTTATTAAATTTGTTTTCCATACTGAGATTGTTTAGTTTTTATTTACTAATCTGTATCCTAAGAAGCATTTCAAAGCTGTGTTGAAAGAATAATAGGACAATACAGAATAAAAGACAGTTTGAGTACCAGAAAGTGTCTCAGCGTTATTTTATGCTCTAATTGGAGTGTTGTCATTAATGTGGTGAATGAATGTTAATGGGTTTCTTTTGCTTTCAACCTTATTTTCTTAATCTGAAAAATGAGGTGGATTTGGATCAGTAGTTTCTGTGATCCACAGCTCCTGGGAACTTTCAAAATTACTGAACTATAATTGTGAACCTTGGGTTCTGTACCCAGGCTTGTCTACACAATTTAAAAAATTACTGTCAACAGGAGAAATTCTAATTAAGAACCATCATTTTCTGAGCTATAAAAAATTGTTCAAACTGCTGGGTGCCAGTGGCTCATACCTCTAATCCTAGCTAGTCAGGAGGTTGAGATCTGCAGCAGGACCAGCAGGAAAATCCATGAGATTCTTTATTTCCAATTAAGCACCAAACAAGCTGGAAATAGAGCTGTGGCTCAAGTGGTAGAGTACTAACTTTGAGCCAAAAAGCTCCGGGACAGTGCCCAGGCCCTGAGCCACCACATCAGTCAACAGTAATTTTTTTAAGTGTTAGGCATCAAGAGGTAGTTAAATTTGACATGGCTGTGGCTTAGTTGGCTAAATTCCTTCTTTTTTTTTTTTTGGTCCGGTCGTGGGGCCTGAACTCTGGGCCTGTGCGCTGCCTCTCAGCTCTTCAGCTCAAGGCTACGCTCCACTACTTGAGCCACAGCGCCACTTCCGGCTTTTTTTCTTTTTGCTTATGTGGTGCTGAGGAATCGAACCCAGGGCCTCAGGCATGCAAGGCAAGCCCTCTACCACTGAACCACCTTCCCAGCCCCTAAATTCCCTGTCTTGTAAAAGGTAATTGCTTTTGAGTAAGATGGTAATGATAGTTAAGATGACTGAATTGTTGGCATTGCTTTCATTTTGCGGGGGTAGAGGGGAGGTGGAGGGTGCATCAGTCCTGGGGCTTGAACTCAAGGCCTAGGCACTGTCCCTGAGCTGCTTTTGCCCAAGGCTAGTACTCTACCTCTTAAGCCACAGCACCACTTCTGGCTTTTTCTGTGGTACTGAGGAATTGAACCCCGGGCTTCATGCATACAAGGCAAACACTACCACTAAGCCATAATCCTAGCCTATGCTTTCATTTTTAAACTGTGTGGTATGAAAATATTTTGTGATAGATCATAGAGTTCATTTTTTAAAAGTATAATTTCATATTTATAGAAAAGCTGCAAAGACTTTTATACTTCTACTATTCACTCTGTTTTTCATTGCTAAATTTGCCACCACAGACCAGTTTACCAGGTTGCAAAATAATTATGTATTAATCTGAAGTAATGTGTATACTTATAGCCAAAGGAGGATTTTTATGATAAAATTAAAAAAATTAGCATTCAGCTTCCCAAGAAACAATTTTAAGAATACTTTTTATTA